>NC_047103.1:73278365-73578365 GCF_902500255.1 Thalassophryne amazonica
CTCTTCCAGTAATTGTTGTCTTATGCACTTGTGTGGTGTATTTATGTGTGTTTGAAAGCTTGCCACTCTGGTGAATGACATGGCCACGGCCTCACCGAGATTGGAATCTAGCCATAATCACAGAGGAACATCACAGCTCCATGCCATTGGTGAGTCCAAAGACTGCAGGTTGTATTGTATACAAGTGGCAGGGTGGTCACGAAGTTTTCACACATTCTGACAATAAGTATATTGCTTTATTTCGGCGGAATATTTAAGATTCAACTGTAAGGTGAAACTATCGAATCAGCTATTAGTGAATCTGCCCATTGTGTTCCCATTATTAGTTTCCTGTGCCAAGCTCAAGAGGAAGAAGAGCCTGTTTGGAACAGCCATTTATGTGGAGGTGACAGCGGAGGGGGAGTCGCGCCGCACATCCAAATCTCACAGCTCATCCAACCCCAAATGGGAAGAAAGTGTCACTCTGTAAGTACTGACTAATTAGTCTGCACTGTCTGTATGTGAAGCCACAATGCATGTTTTAAAAGCACATTAACACCCTCTTTCATAAAAGTCTATTTTTTTCACACAGATAATCAGTAGTGTATGTTAAGTCTCGCTTCTTATCATAAGCATGGTGCAAATACAGCTGGTGCACCTTTAGTAATGCCTTGATGGAAATTTTAATAACATTTCACTCTCCTTTGTGTCAAGTATGCACCATCTGTTTTGACGGATGGTTCATGTGATGTACTTTTCTTCCTGTTGTCAGGTCACAGTTTCACACAAATAAATGAGTTTTTCTTTGTCGTCTGTTTTCTTCCCAAGAGTTGTTGTACAGGCATGTAGCCAGGGGGTGAGGGTTCAAAAGCTCCTCCCTTCTAGAGTAAAGGTCCACTTTTCAAGGCTGTTTTGCAGATGATTATGATGATGAGAATTAATATATTTTAAACAGCTAAAATGTTGTTTAATCAATATTACTCCATGTCATAGTTTTACGACTACAATGCTACAAGAAGTGGGATTTTGATAAATAAGACATTAAGTTGCAGCTTGGATTGAACCTTTTTAATTTTAATTTTTTCCCTTAATGCATGGCAGAGCTGTTATACATCGGGTTGAGTTTAAGGTTCTTATGCTGCGTTTACACATAATGACAAGTCACGAATGCCACGAAGTACACATTCTTGGCCGCTGATCACGAATGTGATTATTTGGGGCAGAGGTGTCAGGTGTCCTCAGGAACTGCTGCAGCCTGTTACCACACGTTACGATTAATGGCACATGTTGCTGGAGAATTATCAGGAACCATTACGCACGGTCAAGAATAGTGTTCCACGTTGTTGCGTGCTTTTGCGCGTAACAGTGCGTCAAGTTCTGTCACGTTGTGAACGAGATGAATTGTCTCCACACACACACACACACCCACCCATATTCATCCAACCGAATTCAGATCGCTCCAGTTTTTCAGAAGAACTTTGTGACTGCATACATAGTTGGGCTCTGTGCCATGGAGAGGAGGAGGCGGACAGAGCCAGATGTGTGGCTTCATGCAGCTTGTCGCGTGCATTTTCCCAAACATCAGGCACATGCAGCAGTTGGAACATCTGCAGGAGTGCGCTGAAGAGCACTGAAATGAGACTTTAGCCGACTTGGTGTCAGCAATCAAACTGAATGCGGTGCAGCAGGGTTTAATTGTGAGCGCGCTTCTTCCTCCGCCGGACTGGAGGAGGTGCAGATGTCTGGCTGCATGTGAGTCTCCTCTCGCTCCTCTGGTTCCTCTCGCTCAGACTCGTTCTCCCGCTCATCGGTTACAACAGCAGGTGGAACACCTGCAGGAGCGTCCTGAGGAGCTTCAGCAGGAACTGTGGAACGACATTTGGAGCTGAATTTAATTGTGTGCACGTGACAGAAAACTGATTCATCGTGCGCGCAGTGAAATGTGACGCCACGTTACAAGTCGTGTCAAAACTTGACAGTTTCCATGTCACTTCGTAATAACGCGTGACAGTTTGGGCTCCAAGAACCATCACAGGAACCACTACGAACGTTGTCACGTTCTATTAAGGATCACTAGTCATCAAGACGGATCAATACGCTCAGTTGCAACCTCCACGACATGAGACGAAATGAGGGTGGTGTGTGACATTCGTGGAAGATTATTTGACAGGCAAAAACATGCTCCACGAATATCAAGAATATCACGCACCAACACGCACTATTAAGAAACCTATTCAGATGCGTTAAGTCACGTTAAGAATGTCAGGAATGTGTCACGAATGACAGAAAAATTACATTGGTAACGCGTCTTGCTTATGTGTAAACGCACCTTTACAGTGTCCTTTGTGCATGTGCAATATCTAGGAAAGTATAAGGATTTGGATTGGGACTCAGTATAGAGAACGGGGTTGTTATGTCAGCAGTGCAATGCATTGAGGCCCTTTTGTTCACACAAGCTATACGATAGTGCTCATACTACCGGAGGTAAATGTTACTGTTCGATTCCAATGGTGATCTTGTTTTTTTTTAATTATCATGTCATGAGAGTATGAGAGCCCGCCCACACATGTGCAGCACAGTGGCATGTTGAGAGATGATGTTATTCATGGCACGATATGTCTTCTCCAGCTGTGAGTTGCTCTGGACAGGTGGGCATGTCGGTGGCGAGCCGCTGCACATGAAGAACATCACTTCTCAACATGCCACCGCGATGCGTATGTACCAGCATGCTATCCTCACATGGTAATAAATAAAAGCACATATTACCTTTGCAACGTGTTCAGCAGCGATCGCCTTAGTCCGCGCACAATCAGCCAGGCTGCCCCATGTAAAAATATCCGTCTGATCATGTGAACGGCTGGCGAGACAGTTGTCACGTTCACCACGTGAGGTATTGTCCACAAGACGCGGTGTTCTTCGGCGTGCTGCACGCTGGACAGCTGGACACACGGAGCCGGCCTATGTGTTCATGATATGAGCACATCAGCTCGTTCATGTCAGTTAATTAATTCCTTGTTTACGTCCATGGCCATGGTTCATGAACATGAAGGAACAGATGGACGATAATTCTTGTACTGTCTGCTGTTTATAACAGGAATGAAATCTTTTAACAGAGAAAATGAACACAGGCTGTCAAGTCATCAGGCATCAGTTACACATTATTACTAGTAACATGATTGTCCTACATTCAAACAGTACATTCATTGTTCTTATAATGTTCTGTGCTCTCATTGTTTTGTCCTTACTAGGCATGTGAATCTCATCATTGACAATGATTCGATACACACCTCGATACACTACGAGCAGTACGATACATTTTGCGATACATGACTATACGATGCGATATGATTCGCCCCTGTTCCAGATTCGATGCGATTTGATATGTATTTGATGGTGATTCAATTCCTCACAATGTGATACGATGCAATTTGGTGCGATACGATTAGGGATGGGTATTGATAAGATTTTATCGATATTGTTGGCAGTTGCTTTGGACTCCAGCGAGGACGGTCGCATCGCCTTCTCTCTCCTCTCCTTTTGTGTTTTCCTCTATCTCTGCCCCAATCTTCAAAAGTCCCAAATTCACCAGACAGTGTATTCTTGGAATAACCATGGAATTGATCTGCTGATCTCTCAGTGCTATTGACACCAATTTTTCAACAAGGAATCAGTGCTGGGGGACCCTGCGTGCCCAGATGGAACCTATCCTGTCGTCCACACTTCTCTGTCCGGTATATGCAAGAGGTTATTCATGAAATGCATTGCAATCGGACGAGACGTTTTGTCCGATGTTAGCGAAAATCTGTTGTACAAAATCAAATATATACGATGTTTATTGCATGGAAAACCATTCAAAAGCTTTGGACTTTTGATTTGTGCAATGAGTGTGAATATCCGGTTTATATGATGACGGTTTAGGTGAGTTTTATTGTGTATGTGCGTGTATAATTACTATTCATTGCTGTATACTATTTTTCAAAAATTCCTATAAGTCAGGTTAATATGTTTTCATTTGTTAACATTTGTTTAAAAATGTGTGTTCTGAACCCAAAGGAATGTAACGCCGCACACACAAGTGGATTTCAAAGTATGGAGTCACCACACTCTAAAAGCAGATGCTCTGCTGGGCAAAGCGACACTGGGCCTTGTAGAAGTATTGGAACAGCATTGCAGAAAATGTAATTTTTTTTTTTTAAATTTTATTATACAATGCAAATGCTGCATTTTTCTGCAGTTGACTTTGTGTTTTGAGATGTCACTATAACTACTGTTCCTCTTGTGGTTCTTCAGTGGAAAATGTAAAGGAGGTGCTGAAACTGAGCATGGAGCATAAAGGCGCTCCAGTGCCCACAGGGGAGCTGACGGTGTACCTCAATGGACTGACTCTCACTGACCAGGAGGAGCTGGTAGCACTTACCAGTGGCAACACTGCAGATAGCACCAGTGAGCACATTATAATATGTTTGAGGGAGAATGTGTCCTGCTAAACTTAAGCTTTGTAGGTTGTTGTTATTATTATTATTATTATTAGCCTTTCAGAGTATATTTTAATCATTATGAACAGTGTTATAATGTGGACCATAGGAAGTACACAGGTATAACTCTCCTTAATGGGCCAGTAAGTTTCAAGTATTCCTTCTCTTTTTATACTCAAAAATAAACACTAATTGCAAAGTTTTGCAGTTATATTTTGGCATTTTGTCTCAGTCTACTGAAATCCAAAGTTTGAAAAATCATTTCATTGCCTCTTTGACATTAAAACTGTGGCTATCAATTATTCTCCTTGTATAATAGTGTTTCAGTTGTTATGGTGTGTTTACACATAAGCAAGACGGGTTATGAATGTCATTTTTCTTTCATTCATGACACATTCCTGACATTCTTAACATGACTTAACGCATCTGAATAGGTTTCTTAATAGTGTGTGTTGGTGCGTGATATTCTTGATATTCGTGGAGCATGTTTTTGCCTGTCAAAAAATCTTCCACGAATGTCACACACCACCCTCATTTCGTTTCACGTCGTGGAGGTCGCAACTGAGCGTGTTAATCCGTCTTGATGAGTAATGATCCTTAATAAAACGTGACAACGTTTGTACTTGTTCCTGTGATGGTTGTTGGAGCCCAGACTGTCACACGCTATGATGACGTGACACGGAAACTGTCAAGTTTTGACACGACTTGTAACGTGGTGTCACATTTCACTGTGCGCCAAGAGGAATCAGTTTTCTGTGACGTGCACACAATTAAACTCGGCATCACAGCGTTCAGTTTGATGCAGTATGCCGAAGAGGAACAGTGACGCAAAGTCAGCCAAGTGTCATTCCACGGTTCCTGCTGAAGCTCCTCAGGACGCTCCTGCAGGTGTTCCACCTGCTGTTGTAACCGATGAGCGGGAGAACGAGTCTGAGCGAGAGGAGCCTCACCTGCAGCCAGACATCTCTGCACCTCCTCCAGGCCGGCGGAGGAAGAAACGTGTGCACAATTAAACCCTGCTGCACCGCATTCAGTTTGATTGCTGACACCAAGTCAGCTAAAAGTCTCATTTCAGTGCTCTTCAGCGCGCTCCTGCAGGTGTTCCACCTGTTACATGCGCCTGATGTTTGGGAAAACGCACGAGACGAGAGCCGCATGAAGCCACACATCTGGCTCTGTCCGTCTCCTCCTCCTCCTGTCTGCACCACTCCATGGCACAGAGCCCAACTACGCATGCAGTCACAAAGTTCTGAAAAACTGGAGCGATCTGGATGAATATGGGTGTGTGTGGAGACAATTTACCTTGTTCACAACGTGACAGAACTTAACGATGCGCAGTTATGCGCAATAGCGTACAACAGCGTGCAACAACGCGGAACATTATTCTTGATCGTGCGTAATGGTTCTTGATCATTCTCCAGCAACACGTGCCATTAATCGTAACGCGTGGTAACGGGTTGCAACAGTTCCTGAGGACAACTGACGCCTCTGCCCCGAATCATCACATTCATGATCAGCGGCCAAGAATGTATACTTCGTGGCATTCGTGAATTGTTGTCGTTGTGTAAATGCAGCATTAGAATTAACAGTGTAAGCTATAAACCATCAGAAACATCCATATTCCACAGACCAAGGGCTAATCTTTGTAAAATGACATCTGTCACCTGCTCAGCAGTCTAAAATTCAAACTTGGCCTATTTATAATAACATTTACGTTTGAAAACATTTGACCAAAGTGTATCATAAAATGATTGATTGCAAAAACTATTGGCTTGTTATATTAAGTTGATTGAAATAATTGGTCACCTAAGTAAAAGTTGCTCCTGTACTTTTGAGCGGTGCTGTCCAAAAATCTTAGGTGTGACCCCCCCCCATAAACCAAAGATGTGGCGAAAATGTCTCCTGTTTCTTGTTAAAACCGAATCATTGTGGGTGAACTGTCATGTGAGTTTTCAAGAACCTGTTGATCAAATCGTGTTTGTGGAGTCGTGCATCAGGCTCTTAAAGAAAACCCAAAAAACAGTGATCAATGTTTCTTAACTTGAGAATTGCTTTCTCTGATACAGTGTAAGGGGCAAACACCAGTGTACGTAAGCACCTTTTTTAACAAGAACGTAATTTAGCAGGGGGCTGACTAATAAGCAACATGCTTTGATTGGATTGAACTACTACAGGTACTACAAAACTGGAGAGCCTAGGCTATAGACATGCGCAATAAGATAGTATTACTAAGTTCAAGTGTGTGTGTGTGTGTGTGTGTGTGTGTGTGTGTGTGTGTGTGTGTGTGTGTGTGTGTGTGTGTGTGTGTGTGTGTGTGTGTGTGTGTTCTAATATTTCACAGAAGTTCAACACAATGGAGATGCCATCCATGAAAATGGAGACTCATCTTCCACTTCCTCAAGGGCTGCCAACAGGTAGACTAAATAATTCACACGTTTCATAATGGGCTGCATTTATATAGCATTTTTCCATCTGATGTAGAAGCTTAGAGTGCTTTACATTGATACCTCATATTTTCACACACACTCAAATGATGTCAAGGTGCTGCCATGCAAGGCACTTAACTGGGAATTGAATAGAGGATCCTCCTCCACCTTGAGAGAAACGATTCTTGAAACGTGTGTTACTGAGTTTTTACCACAATCTGCCAGTAGTACAGATATACTATACTGATCAAGAAAATTGGTATGAGGGATGACTGTGTAATTATTATTTATATTTTTTATGTTATTATTTTATTTTTTATGTTTTTTTATCTGCATTTCAGATTTTTATGATGATCCACTGAATGGTTGAGGGGAGGCGGTGGCATAACATACAACAATGTTGTAAAAATTCCAGGGACCCTTAAGTCTTTACTCAGTATTGTATGTACTTCATGTTATTAGAGGGATGTGTCAATCATTTTTCCCTCCATGTTTTTATATTTTTGTGCTTTGTTTTTTCTCAGTCATCTGCCCTGCTTGTTGAACGTTCGGTCCTAGTGTCTATTCAGCTGGTGCCAATCATTCATCGGTCACATTGTAAAAGTATCCTTCAGTGAGGCCAACAGACATTTTACTGGAAAGCCACAGAGCAAGCAAATGTGTTCACAGCACCACACAAAAGAGTGGTGACTGAGGGAGATAAGAGATGAGGGAGTATGAGGAGGTTGCAGCTGACTGGCTTCTCTGCATTGCAGTTGCTAAGGGGCTCACAAGACAAGAACAGCGATGTTCTTATAAGTTAGTTCTCCTCTCCCAGTTGCAAAACTGTTTTACTCTGTGAATGATATTTTAAGGCTGGGTTAAGCAAAATCAGAAATTTGAACAGAAATCTCTCATATATATTATAAAACCATTCCCGAAACATGCAAAACTGGGCTTGACAAGAAGGCTTGCATGACTGCCTGGTTCAAATACCACATTTTCTGAATTGCAAGTTGCAGTGAAGTATTTGTGTCATGAGGAGGATTTTTTTTTATGTTGCACAAGTCTTTTATTTTTGAAATGTGGTGTTACCGCTTCATACTAAAAGAAGCAAAATTAATTTATTTAACTGCATTACTTATTTATAACTAACTGCGTGTCAGTGCGGAGAGGTTCATGGGCTAAATAGTGTTATTGTATGAGGCACAAATAACTCAAGTAAAGTACTTTTTGTTTTCATGGAAAAGATTATAATAGGTGAGGTAAACAGACTATACAATTAAATGTTTGAAAACTCTGCACATTATCTATTAATAACTAACCACTGCGTTAGCAAGCAGAATCTAATGGGCTAATTGTTATTGCAGGAGGCACAAACTCAAGTAAATTGCTTCTTGTCCCCACTGAACAATCAATCATAGGTAAAGTAAACAAATGTGTAGTGTAATTGTTTGAAAACTCAGCATATTATTTATTTATAACGTAGGTGTTGTATTAGCGAGCTGAAGCTAACAATTAATTAATTTTATTATACAAGATACAAACACCTACGGTAAATTGCTTATTGTTGCCACTGAATAATTATGTGTGAGGTAAACTTGCAGTTGAGTTAAATGTTTGAAAACCTTTGTAAAATATTTGTAAAAGGTCATAGTCGTAGTCTATCTGACCTACAGTTGCTATTCTTGTGTCACGCAGTCCAAAGAAATTTTGTCCATTGTAATGTGTAAGAGTATATATAAGAGTAAGAAATAACTTTATTAATCCCGAAGGAAATTATTTTGCAAAAAACAGTAAACATTGCTTTTTTTTAAATTTTACAATGAGAATGATGAGTAGAACATGTTTATGCAAAATGACTGAAAGACAAAAAAGTCAGGTCGATACTACTGCAAGCTATAGCTACATTATGTTAGCCTAAATGTGTGTCTAGTGGTTTAATCGTTGGGCTTCAGACCAGAGGATCCTCTGTTCAAAACCCAGCTAGACCGGAAAATCACTAAGGGCCTTGGGCAAGGTCCTTAATCCCAGAGTTGCTCCTGGTGTGTAGTGGGTGCCTTGCATAGCAGCACCCTGACATCGGTGTGTGTGTGTGTGTGTGTGTGTGTGTGTGTGTGTGTGTGTGTGTGTGTGTGTGTGAGGCATAATTGTAAAGCGCTTTGAGCTTCTGATTCAGATGGAAAAGTGCTATATAAATGCAGTCCATTTACCATTTAACATGGCTAATATAAAAAAAAAAAGCACTCTCCGGGAACCATCACCTTATCGTGGTAGAGAGGTTTGTGTGCCGCTATGAACCTGAGAGCTGTGTTGTCTGGAGCCTTTGTGCTCCTGGTAGGGTCTCCCATGGCAAATTGGTCTCAGGCAAAAGGCCAGACTAAGAATGGTTTATAAGACACCAGGACAAAACGAGGTAGAGGAAATGTGACCCGGCCTGGGGGAAGCCCAGAGCCCCCATCTAGAGCCATGCCTGGATGTAGGGCCCATTAACGAGCGCCTGGTGGCTGGGCTTGCCATGGAACCCAGTCAGGCACAGCGCGAAAAGGCAATGTGGACCTTCCATCTCCATCCTGTGGGCTCACCACCAGCAGGGGGAATCACAGGTGTCGTTGCGTATGCACCGAACAGCAGTTTGGAGTATTTGGCCTTCTTGGAGTCCCTGAATGGAGTCTGTATGGGGCTCCGGTGGGGAACTCCATTGTTCTGCTGGTGGACTTCAACGCACATGTGGGCAATGACAGAGACACCTGGATAGGCGTGATTGGGAGGAATGGCCTCCCCGATCTAAACCCGGTAAGTTTGTTATTGGACTTCTGTGCTAGTCATGGATTGTCCATAACGAACACCATGTTCGAACATAATGATACTCATAAGTGTTCATGGTACCAGAGCACCCAAGGCCGAAGGTCAATGATCGATTTTGTGATTATTTCATCTGATTTGAGGCCGCATGTTCTGGACACTCAGGTGAAGAGCGGGGCAGAACTGTCATCTGATCACAATCTGGTGGTGAGTTGGATCAGAGGATGGGGAAGACTTTAGACAGACCTGGTAAACCCAAATGGATAGTGCGGGTGAACTGGGAACATCTGGAGGAGCCCACTGTCTGACATATCTTCAACTCACACCTCTGGTGGAGCTTTTCTAGCATCCCTGTGGAGGTTGGGGGCATTGAACCAGAATGGGCAATGTTCAAAGCTTCCATTGCTGAAGCCTCAGCGGGGAGCTGTGGCCTGAAGGACTTAGGTGCCTCAAGGGAAAGCTGTCCAACTGAAGGAGTCCTTTTGGGATATGTTATCTCGGAGGACTCCGGAGGCAGTTGCAAGGTACGGACAGGCCTGAAGGGCAGTAACCTCTGCTGTGGGGGAGGCAAAGCAGTGGGTGTGGGAGGAGTTTAACGCAACCATGGAGAAGGACTTTCGGTCAGCACCGACGTGCTTCTGGCGGGCCATGAGGTACCTCAGGAAGGGAAAACGAGGAACCATCCAAGCTGTCTACAGCAAAGATGGGAGTCTGTTGACCTCAACTGAGGATGTAATCTGGTGCTGGAAGGAACACTTTGAGGAAATCCTGCATCAGACCTGAGCTCCCTCTATACGAGGGGCAGAGCTGGAAACTGATGGAGGATTTTCATCAATTTCCCTGGTGGAAGTCACTGAGGTAGACAAACAACTCCACAGTGCCAAGGCCCTGGGGGTTGATGAGATCCATCCAAAAATGCTGAAGGCTCTGGGTATGGAGGGATTGTCTTGGATGAGACGTCTCTTCAACATTGTGTTGAGGTCTGGGACAGTGCCTAAGGAATGGCAAACTGGAGTGGTGGTCCCCATATTTAAAAAGGGGGGACCAGAGAGTGTGTGCCAACTACAGGGGCATCACACCACTCAGCCTCCCTGGTAAAGTCTACTCCAGGGTGCTGGCAAGGAGGGTTTGGCTGATAGTCGAACCTCTCATTGAAGAGGAACAATGCGGGTTCTGTCCTGGTTGTGAAACAACCAACCAGCTCTTCACTCTCACAAGGATCCTGGAGGGTGCCTGGGAGTCTTCCCGTCCAGTCTATATGTCTTTGGTGGACTTGGAGAAGGCATATGATCAGGTACCCCGGGAGATATTGTGGGAGGTGCTGCGGGAGTATGGAGTGAGGAGGTCCCTTCTGAGGGCCATCCCATATCTGTACACACAAAGTGAGATCTGTGTTTGGGTGCTTGGTGGTAAGTCGGACTTGTGTCCAGTGGGGGTTGGCCTCCGCCAAGGCTGCAAATTGTCAGCAATCCTGTTTGTGATATTCATGGACAGGATATCGAGGCGTAGCCCTGTGACAGACTGGCATCCTTTCCCCAATTCTCACCCAGCACTGTCTGATTTAGCAAATGAATGTATGAACCATGTCATTGTTTGAATATTGGCTTTTGCTTTTTAGTCATCTGCCTTGAACACAAAATACTCCCATACTCAACTCTATCGCTGTTCTTGTTAGCGAGTCCAGACTGTGCTGTTGCTGCTGCAGTTGAACTTGTTAGTATTTTCATCTAGTTTTTTACCCCCATGGTTAGTATTTCAGAGGAGTTCCAGATGAATTGCTTTCTCAGTACCGACAGAACTGCAGGAAAAAAAGTACATTTTTTCAGAATTTTGGCATCAACTTGCTTCTTATGTATAGGTTCCTGCGGCATCTCCACTTGGATCAGCTTGTTATCACCATTAACATCGATGTATCATAATTAGAAGGTCTTGGGATGAGACCCCCCTGTTCTGAATAACTTTTAATCCTCATTCTTGTTGTTGTGTAGGGCATTGTTTTTCAATCTTTCAGGTTGTATAAATCATAGATCCTCATCACAACTAGTATTTATCTTATATCCTCATGTTTTCAATTGAAGCACAGTAAATGGTACAGATTTGGGCATCAGGTCTGGTTCCCGTTCAGTGTCCAATGGTGTGGATGATGAGGTGCCTTCCAGCTCCTGCAGCCCTGCCCTTGATCCAGTAGTTAATGGAGTTCCCACACCCAACTCCACCCCAGTCCATCAACCATCAGAGAGTGATTCGGAGATTGGGAGAGGTGAGCTTAATCCAATCTTTTTGAAATTGTGGCTACATGTTTGTGTTTTTGTTTGTTTTAAACCTTTGTAATGCCACAAAAAAGTAGTTTCCCGTCATTTGCATATTCTGTGTAAGCTTTGGAAAAGCCTCGATATGTCCTCTGTAAACTGCAGTGAGTCAATAGGTGGATAGATAGATGAGTCCGTCCCCTCAAGTTTAACATATTTCAAAAACAATAAATGGTATCATCTTGTAACTCACCATATTAAAGATGCATATAATGAGGAGAGTATTATTAAAATTGGGTGAACTTTGATGGACCAGTTGAATTACGTTAAAAAAAAAAGGTTTACCGAATATATATGTCTGTCCCCTGCTGTGATACCCGGTGGATTATGGAAAATTTGGAACATGCGTGGTTGAAACTCTTCTTCCACATGCTTGTTGATTAGTGGATTCTGGATTAATTAAAAAATTATGGAACAGGTGTAATTGTCAGTGAAAGACACTATTTCCATTCAGAAATGGACTAAATCAGAAAAATAAACTATTTTCTTATTGTTTCACTGCAACTGCATTCTTCTTCTTTCGGCTGTTCCTGTTAGGGGTCACCACAGCAGATCAATCTTTTCCATCTCACCCTGTCCTCTGTGTCTTCCTCTGTCACACCAACCACCTGCATGTCCTCCCTCAGCACATCCATAAACCTCCTCTTTGGCCTCCCTCTTCTCCTCCTGCCTGGTGGCTCCATCCTCAGCATCCTTCTCCCTATATACCCTGGGTCCCTCCTCTGCACATGTCCAAACCATCTCAATCGCGCCTCTCTGACTTTGTCTCCAAACCGTCCCACCTGAGCTGTCCCTCTGATACGTTCATTCCTAATCTTGTCCATTCTTGTCACTCCCATTGAGAATCTCAACATCTTCAGCTCTGCCACCTCCAGCTCTGCCTCCTGTCTTTTTGTTAGTGCCACTGTCTCTAAGCTGTACAACATAGCTGGTCTCACTACTGTCTTGTAAACTTTCCCCTTCACTCTTGCTGATATTCTTTGGTCACAAATCACTCCTGCCACCTTTCTCCACCCACTCCACCCTCTTCTTCACCTCTCCACCACACTCTCCAACACTTTGAACAGTTGACCCCAAATATTTAAACTCATCTACTTTCACCACTTCTACTCCTTGTAACTGCACTATTCCACTGGGCTCCCTCCCATTGACACACATGTACTCAGTCTTGCGTCTACTGACTTTCATTCCCCTTCTCTCAAAAGCATATCTCCACCTCTCCAGGCTAGACTCAGATTGCTCTCTACTCTCACTACAGATCACAATGTCATCTGCAAACATCATAGTCCATGGGGACTCCTGTCTGATCTCATCCATCAACCTGTCCATCACCACTGCAAACAAGAAAGGACTCAGAGCTGACCCTTGGTGTAATCCCACCTCCACCTTGAATGAGTCTATCATTCCGACTGCACATCTCACCGCTGACTTGACTTCCTCATAAAGTACCACAGCTCTTCTCTTGGCACCCTATCATAAGCTTTTTCTAAGTCCACAAACACACAATTAACTCTTTCTGGCCTTCTTTGTACTTCTCCAACAGTATTCTCAGAGTAAACATTGCATCTGTAGTGCTCTTTCTCGGCATGAAACCATATTGATGCCCACAGATCTTCACCTGTTTTCTAAGCCTAGCTTCTACTACTCTTTCCCATAACTTCATGCTGTGGCTGATCAACTTTATGCCTCTGTAGTTACTGCAGCTCTGCACATCACCCTTGTTCTTGAAAATAGGAACCAGCACACTTTGTCTCCACTCCTCAGGCATCCTCTCACTTTCCAAGATTTTATTAAACAATCTGGTTAGAAACTCTACTGTCATCTCTCCTAGACATTTCCATGCCTCCATTGGAATGTCATCTGGACAAACTACCTTTCCATTCTTCATCCTCTTCATAGCAGCCCTCACTTCTTCCTTACTAATCTCTTGTACTTCCTGATTTACTCTCACCACATCATCTAGCCTTTTCTCTCACTCATTTTCTTTATTCATCAGCTCTTCAAAATATTCCCTCACCTTCTCAGCACACACTCCTCACTTGTCAGCACATTACCATGTGCATCTTTTACCACCCTGACCTGCTGCACATCCTTTCCAGCTCTGTCCCTTTGTCTGGCCACTCGGTACAAGTCCTTTTCTCCTTCCTTACTATTCAACTTCTTGTACAGCTCGCAATATGCTTTTTCCTTCACTTTTGCCACTTCTCTTTTTGCCTTACACCGCATCTCCTTGTTCTCCTGTCTACTTCATCTCTCCGACTATCCCAAAACGTTTTCGCCAACCTCTTTCTCCTTATGCTTTCCTGGACCTCTTCATTCCACCACCACGTCTCCTTGTCTTTCTTCCACTGTCCAGATGTCATACCCAGTACTGTCCTAGCTGTCTCCCTCACCACATCTGTAGTACTTTTCCAGTTGTCTAAAATTGCTTCCCCTCCAGCCAGTGCTTCTCTCACCTGCTCGCTAAATTTCACACAACAGTCTTCCTCCTTCAGCTTCCACCATCTGATCCTTTGTTGAGCTCTCTTCTTTATCTCTAAAGTCGTCCTACAAACAACCATCCTATGTTGTCTAATGACACTCTTCTGCCACCACCTTACAATCTCTGATTTCTTTTAGCTTGCATCTCCTGTAAAGAATGTAGTCCACCTGTGTGCACCTTCCTCCACTCTTATATGTTACCCTGTGCTCCTCCCTTTTCTTAAAGTAGGTATTCACCACAGCCATTATCCATCCTTTTTGCAAAAATCAACTACCATCTGTCCTTCCCCATTCCTATCCTTGATACCATATCTACCCATTACTTCCTCATCACCTCTGTTCCCTTCACCAACATGCCCATTGAAGTCCGCTCCTATCACCACTCTTTCATGCTTGGGCACACTCTCCACCACCTCATCTAACACACTCCAGAAATGTTCTTTCTCCTTCATCTCACAACCTACCTGTGGGGCATATGCACTGATGATATTCATCATCACCCCCTTCAATTTCCAACTTCACACTCATCATCCTGTCAGACACTCGCTTAACGTCCAACACACTTTTAACATACTCTTCCTTTAAAATGACCCCAACACCATTTCTCTTCCTGTCCTCACCATGGTACAACAACTTGTACCCACCACCGATGCTCCTTCCACTTGGTCTCTTGCACACATAATATTTCTACCTTTCTCCTCTCCATCATATCAGCCAGCTCTCTCCCTTTACCAGTCATACTACCAACATTCAAAGTCCCCACTCTCATTTCCACCCTTCTAGTTTTCTTCTTCTCCCGCTGTTTGTGGAAACGTTCTCCTCCTCTTCTTCATCATCTTCGCCCAGCAGTAGCCCAATTTCCACCGGCACCCTGTTGGGCAACAGCACCGGTGGCGGACGTTGTTAACCTGGGCCGCGACCAATCCTGTATGGAAATTTGATTCCTAGTCTGCATAGTTGGGTTGGCTTTTTTACGCCGGATGCCCTTCCTGACGCAACCCTCCTCATTTATCCGGGCTTCGGACCGGCACTCAGAATGTACTGGCTGCACACCCCATGTGAACACAAATAAACACAGCCTCTGTATGAATGCATCTGAAGCCGTATTAATTTTGATGAAATATTTAATTTAGTTTGTCTTAGTCACTAAAAGTGTACCAGGTTTAAAGTCACATTTTTGAACTTTTTGTATTGCTTTGTTATTCAATATTTCATCAGTGGAATTCAATTTTAATTTAATTGAATTGTAGTCAATGTTTTAATTACTTTTAATATTATAATTATAATTTATAATTATACATTATAATTATTAATTTAATAATCATTTTATATTTTTTATATTTCTGTACAGTATTGATTTTGGACCAGGAACAGTAAAAATTTTGTTTTAGAAATAAGCATACATATGTGTTTAATCTTCTAGGGTGAGAATGTCTTACTTATCACATCTTTCATACATCAGAAACAAGTATGATATGTTCATTCATATTTCCTTTACGGTTTGTATTTATTGTCTGAGTAGATCGACTGCACACTTTTGACCTTTTATTTGGACTTCAAAGCCCTGATCAAATTCAGCTTTTTGTCAATACACAGACTTCCTCCTCTCTCTGTCTTTAAGGGCCCCTTCACACATTACACGAAAGACGCAGAAACCGGAAGAAAATCCGCAAACCAAACAGGAAATGGCGAACCATGAAACATTCCAACTGTTGTCGTGAGGGATGCGCAGTCGCGCAGGCATGCACGATACACTGGAGACGGTTTCGTGCACGCTTGTGCATGTGCATGAACACAGTGCAAGTAGCTGGAATGTGTTGCACCACATCGTGCCTCTGCTGTAGAGAGAGAGAGAGAGAAAAAAAATGAAAACCACACACCATTTAAAAAAACCAACCCCCCCCCCCCCCCAAAAAAACGCAATTTATTGAATCCCTCTTTTCGAGCAGGCAATACATGTGTGAACCGTCTGTTCCTCTGTAGATGACCCATGGTCACAGACGTACAGACATGACAGGAATGAAGCAGTCCACCCTGATCACGTCCACATCTGCTGGCCCGGTGTGTCCAGTCGGCCCCACGCGCGTCCGGCTCGACTTGCGTGTCCTGCGGTGTGCCGCCCACAGGACAGACACCACGTCATGTGGAACAGAGCTCATGTGGGTGCTATGACATTCATATTGCCTGCTGCGTGTTCACATGATCTCACGGTCCGTTTCACCTGGGACAGCCAGTCAATGTGCGCACTGTGTGCTGACTCGCTGCAGCCCATCGCAAAAGAGATATATGTTTTATGTATTTCCATGTGAGGACTGCAAGCAGATGTGTGTCACAGTGGACAGTTGTAAGGTCATGTTCTTCTAAACACAGTACTTTTTCCCCAGCTGTGATGTCCAGAACCGGAGCTCTCAACAGCTGCTCCTGTCTGTGGCCACGCCCCCTGTCCTTTCAGTGCACAGAACAAAGTGTCACTCTCTGTTTCTGTGTTATGTGATCATTTTTTAAAGTTATTTTGTCACGTAGTTATTGTAGTACTTATTTATATACCTCTCCTGGTGGTGGTCTCTGTGTTTTTAATGTGACACGTCGTGTGCACTGAGCTGTCATTTGCAGCTGTCAGTGAGTGTTGGGCCAGTGATCAGCTGTGAGGCGCCTCGCCATGCTGTATGCGCTCAGACGTGGCTGGCCAGTCCCAATCTGTACATGCATTTCAGCATACCATGCAGCTGTGCTTCCCCCGCATGCCACGTGTTGGGGGGGCGCGATGCACACGCCACACGTGTTGGGAGAGCCGACACACTGGCATACCACGTTTGTTGCTTTGCAACGTCACACTCTTGGGGGGCACTGAGACAAAATTCACATCCAGCTCGAAAGTGGTCATTTGCTCACTATTTTTGTGCTAACAGCACGAATGGCACCACATTTTCTAAGTGTCCAGTGAGCAGTGTTGGATGTTCGTGTGTGTCATCTGGAATTTGGCTGACACCTGCCGCGAGAGGGATGGAATGGGCTCTCACAGGGCACTCTGTCTTTTGGCCCCTGGTGTGCGCAAATAGTTGTAGCGACAGGTGTACGAGGCGTTAAGCCCCGGTCACACGACACTAACGAAGCACAGCCAAAATGAAACAAGAAATCTGGACTTGCGTTGACTTTCTGAGACATCGTTTAATCATTGTCCAGCTTCCTTTCTGTAGCTGGTGCTTCGACAGAATTTTCAAACTGTCGAAAATTGTGAACGAATCCTGATGACAACCTCAATTCGTCCATATTTCATTTTACTTTCTGTCATGACGGTTCCTCATCGTTTGCATAGTTCCCGTACCGTCGGGGTTCCGTTTGATTGTTTTACATTTTACAACTTTGTTGTCTCCCCCCCCTCCCGAATGTGGCTGTGGACAGCATAGACTCGCTGCATGAATGATCACACGCTGGCATTTTATTTTGATTTTGTTTTAAAGCATCAAGGTTGCTGTTTGCTTCGTTTTTCTTTTGTTAGTTTCGGTCTTTTATGCACTCTGCACTCGCAGACTTTTCGGTGATGGCAGAAATCCAGGCTCATTCAGTCTACTTCTCGACGATTTGTGGCTTTGGGACTTTTTTCCTTCGTTCAGCTAACGCCGTGTGCCATGTCTTTAGAGGCAGCTCTGATTTTTCAAGAATGACATGCAATTCCTCCTTGATGCGCTAGTCGGCTTCAATTGTGTTATGTGTGAAGGGGGCCTAACATATGTGCGGTTTGAAAGTTGCTTGTAACATGAAATTTGTCATTTTCTCCAACTGCCAAAGCTGAGGTCTGGTGGTCAATAAGGCTGTATTTGTAATTGCATATGTTAACAATTGTGTTTGATTGTTTAATCTGATCAGAATATTATTCACATTTGTAGCTACAATGGTTTATTTTTCATGCAAGCTGTTCATACATTTTTTTCCCTTAAAATTCTACACACTATACCCCATAATGACACTGTCAAAAAGCCTTTTGAGGTTTTGCAAATTTATTAAAAGTTAAAAAACTAAGAAATCACACATACATAAGTGTTTACAGCCTTTGCCATGAAGCTCAAAATTGAGCTCAGGTGCATCCTGTTTCCACTGATCATCCTTAAGATGTTTCTACAGTTTAATTGAAGTCTACCTGGGGTAAATTCAGTTGACTGGACATGATTTGGAAAGGCACACAGCTCTCTACATATAAGGTTCTACAGTTGACAGTGCATTTCAAAGCACAAACCAATCGAGAAGTCAAAGGAATTTTCTGTAGACCTCAGAGACAGGATTGTCTTGAGGCACCAATTTGGGGAAGGGTACGGAAACATTTGTGCTGTTTTGAAGGTCCAAAATGAGCATAGCGACCTCCATCATTCGTAAATGGAAGAAATTCAGATCCACCAGGACTCTTCTAGAGCTGTCTGTTCGGAGAAGTGCCTTAGTCAGGGAGGAGACCACAAACCCAGTGGTCACTCTGTCAAGCCACAGCAGTCCTCTGTGGAGAGAGGAGAAACTTCCAGAAGACAACCATCTCTGCAGCAATCCAGCAAACAGGCCTGTATGGTAGAATGGCCAAACAGAAGCCACTCCTTAGTAAAAGGCACATGTCTGATAAGACAAAGATTGAACTCTTTGGCAGGAATATCCAGGTGTTATGTTTGGAGGAAACCAGGCACCATCTCTACAGTGAAGCATGATGGTTGCAGCATCATGCTGTGGGGATGTTTTTGAGCAGCAGGAACTGGGAGACTAGTGAGGATTGAGGGAAAGATGAATGCAGCAATGTACAGAGACATTCTGGATGAAAACCTGCTCCAGAGCGCTCTTGACCTCAGACTGGGGCGACGGTTCATCTTTCAGCAGGACAATGAGCCTAAGCACACAGTCAGGATATCAAAGGAGTGACTTCAGGATGACTCTGAGAATGTCCTTGAGTGGTTCAGCCAGAGCCCAGACCTGAATCCAATTGAACATCTCTGGAGTGATCTGAAATTGGCTGTGCACCGATGCTCCCCATCCAACCTGACGGCGCTTGAGAGGTGCTGCAAAGAGGAATGGGCAAACCTGCCCAAAGCTAGGTGCACCAATCATGTGACATCATATTCAAGAAGGCTCTAGGCTGTACTTTCTGCCAAAGGTGCATCAACAAAGTATTGAGCAAAGGGTATGAATATATACATGTGATTTTATTCATTTATTTATTTTTTTGCCAAAATTTAAATTAAATTTGCCAAAAAAAAGAAGAAACCCTAAAAACTTTTCATGTCGTTATGGGGTGTTGTGAGAAGAGTTTTGAGGGAAAAATGAATTTACTCCAATTTAGAATAAGGCTCTAACATAACAAAATGTGGATGTTGTGAAATGCTGCGAATACTTTCTGGATGCACTGTACTTAAAAACATCCTGACAAACATGTACCTGAGGCAAGTGCTTGCTTTCAAGAAGTCATTTCATGCTCAAGTTACGAGTTCCTCAAGATATTTCTTCAGGCCTAATGACAGATGTGATGAGGTTACTGGAGCGTCACTGAACAATGTAAATGAAAAGATACTGTTTAAAGTATTCTGGGGAGTATTTTATATTTTTTTCAGAATTTACCATTTATGACTAGTCCTGGGGCTTCAGATAGTACAGATTTATGCTTTTGATTACAATCTTGTCTTGTTAAAATGCCTTTCTTTGAAGTCAGACTTATTCTGATTCATAACTTTGTGATAAATTTAAGTGCTAGTGAGAAAACACTGAGATGGATTCACTTATTTTCTTATTTTTATACTTGTCTACAGTCAATGGAATGTCCTGTGATTATGCACTTGGGCCTTCCTCTGGTCCAGCAGATGATGTGCTGCCCCCTGCAGATAACCATGATGATTGCAGCGAAGATGCTGTCCTGTCAGTCTCGACACCAGATATCACATCACCACCGTTACCGTCGTCTTCTTCGACAGTGTTAATGGCCTCCTCTTCTTCTGCTAATGCTGTTGGTGGTGCTGCTGTCGATGTACCCGCCACCTCCACACCTCAAATGGACACCACCACCACAAGTACATTATCATCATGCACCTCCCCCACACAAAGAGAAAGGAATGTATCAGGAGGAGGTGGTGGTAGCAATAGTAGCAGTGCACCTGTGTCAACAGATGGGGCGAAGCCCAGGCAGCAGACACCCAATACTGGTGGCTCAGATCCTCTGCCACCAGGGTAAAAAACAAAAACACAGACACACACGACTTTACCTTCTAAAGATGTTGCATGTATTTTTTCATTGTACCTTTTATAAGTTAAAAAGCTTCTTAATACATTTTGAAATCAAATGATTGCATGGTGATTCATGACTTGTGCTTTGTTGGTTGGAATTGATGACTTAATTATTTCAGGTGGGAGCAGAGGAAGGACCCACATGGGAGAACATACTATGTAGACCACAACACCAGGACCACCACCTGGGAGAGACCACAGCCTTTACCACCAGGGTCAGTCTCTCTTTCTTTTGCTTCTTTCAGATGAGGATTATGTAATGCTGCTGAGGAAATCTACATGTTGAAGCAGTGGACTTCTTGCCTTTCATACATGCAGAGATAACATCTGCAGCAGGGCTCCACAGTAACATTTGGAAGCACCTGTTAGCCTGTGAATTTTAATCTTGATATTGCTTCCATTTCCTTTCACTCTGCCAGTTGGGAGCGTCGAGTAGATGACCGAGGCAGGATCTATTACGTGGACCACAACACCCGCACCACCACATGGCAGCGCCCGACTATGGAATCGGTCCGCAATTTTGAACAGTGGCAGAGCCAGCGCAGCCAGTTGCAGGGAGCTATGCACCAGTTTAACCAGCGATACCTCTATTCAGTAAGGGGGAAAATAATTGTACACTGAAATGTGTACACGCTTTGTCAGTGCTTGCATTTTTTTTTATAAACATTCCTATCCAACTCTAAATCAAATGGTGGCTCTTCATTATTTTTAGTTATAAAACTTGACATTTTAAAATCCTTTTCAAATTAAACTAGATCTCTTTGATATGCAGCTCAGTGTATATAACACAAAGATTGTTGCTGATGATTACTCAATGACTATGAAATCATGACTAAGCACAACCCCATTTTCTTTGTAATTTTAGAAGACCACTGAAAGGGAATTATGTAGCTTCATCAGCTAAAGTAATTGTGTATTTTTAAATATGAAAAGTGGTTACATAAAGTCCATATTCACAGAGGTTTATACAGTGGGGAAAATAAGTATTTGACCCCCTGTCAGTTTTGCAGGTTTTCCCACCTACAAAGAATGGAGAGGTCTGTAATTTTTATTGTAGGTACACTTCAACTGTGAGAGACAGAATCTAAAAAACAATCCAGAAAATCACATTGTATGATTTTTGTACTTGTTGCCTGTTTAAAAGACACCTGTTCACACACTCAATCAATCACACACCAACCTGTCCACCATAGCCAAGACCAAAGAGCTGTCTAAGGACACCAGGGACAAAACTGTAGACCTGCACAAGGCTGGGATGGACTACAGGACAACAGGCAAGCAGCTTGGTAGAAGACAACAACTGTTATGATTATTTATTAGAAAGTGAAAGAACCACAAGATGACTGTCAATCTCCCTCAGTCTGGGATTTCATGCAAGATCTCACTTTGTGGGGTAAGGATGATTCTGAGAAAGCTCAGAGCTACACAGGAGAACCTGGTCAATGACCTGAAGAGAGCTGGGACCACAGTCACAAAGATTACATTAATAACACATGATGCTGTCATGGTTTAAAGTCCTACAGGGCAGCAAGGTTCCCCTGCTCAACCCAGCACATGTCGAGGCCCATTTGAAGTTCACCAGTGACCATCTGGATGATTCAGAGGAGGCATGGGAGAAGGCCATGTGGTCAGATGAGACCAAAATAGAGCTTTTTGGAATCAACTCCATTTACCATGTTTAGAGGATGAGAACAACCCCAAGAAAACCGTCCCAACCGTGAAGCATGGGGGTGGAAACATCATACTCTGGGGGTGCTCTTCTGCAAAGGCGACAGGATGACTGCACCGTATTGAAGGGAGGATGGATGGGGTCATGTATTGCAAGATTTTGGCAAACAACCTCCTTCCCTCAGTAAGAGCGTTGAAGATGGGTCATGGCTGGGTCTTCCAGCATGACAATGACCCCAAACACACAGCCAAGGCAACTAAGGAGGGGCTCCGTAAGAAGCATTTCAAGGTCCTGGAGTGGCCTGGCCAGTCTCCAGACCTGAACTCAATAGAAAATCTTTGGAGGAAGCTGAAACTCCAAACCTGAAAGATTTGGAGAAGATCTGTTTGGAGGAGTGGACCAAAATCCCTGTTGCAGTGTGGTAAAATTTGGTCAAGAACTACAGGAAACGTCTGACCTCTGTAATGGCAGAAAAATGTTTCTGTACCAGTTGTTAAGCTCTGTTTTTCTAGTGGGTCATATACTTATTTCATCCAATAAAATGCAAATTAATTATTTAAAAATCATACAATGTGATTTTCTGGATTTTTTTTTTTTTTAGATTCTGTCTCTCACAGTTGAAGTGTACCTATAATAAAAATGACAGACCTCTCCATTCTTTGTAGGTGGGAAAACCTGCAAAACTGACAGGGGGTCAAATACTTATTTTCCCCACTGTAGACTTGTCATGGAATGCTTTCATAAAGTGACAATATTAGGATTTCAGTCATTTCTTTGCACTGCTCTGTTTCTGTAGCACAGGGGTTACCAACCCTGTTCCTGGAGGACACCTGTTGTGCATGTTCTCTAATTCTCCCTGTTTCGATCCCAGTCAGTTAACTCTATCGGATGTTCTCAGCCAATCAAGATCTGGAAAACACCCATTTTAAAAAATCAGGTGTGATTTGAGTTGGTAGGCTTGGGAAACATGCAGGGCAGGTGCTCTCCAGGAACAGGGTTGAGGGCCCCTGTTGTAGCAGTATGATTATTCACCATGCATCTTTAATAGAAAACAGACCTAAGAATTTGATGCACAATTTGTTAATTATTTTGGGTTTCATGAAGTCAGAATGTGATTAAAAAAATGTCTGCATACAGGATCTACAATCTGCAGGAGACACCTATTATGTGGTGGAATGTTTCTTTTCCCGTTTCAACTTGACCAGAACCTTGTAGTAGCCAACTGCAAGTTTCTGGCAGAATTCTGGTTGGATGCTGGCCTAGTTCATTAAATATGCCAATTCCCTGGCACAGATGCAACTTTTAATAACAGGCCAGTTGTCAGTTGTTAATCTGCTTTATTCATTCAACAAGGTTTGATGGTTTTGTTTGTTTGTTTGTTTGTTTTTTTTGGTTGGTTGGTTTTTTTGGGGGGAAGGGGGCACTGTTCTTACCGCATCAAAGACCAACATTTCAAATGTGTAACTCTGGTTTGAGGTTTTGCTTCGTAATTCTGATGTAGTTGTCCTGCTTTTTGCTTGATCCACATAGTCTCCTGCAGATTTCAGCTGAGCTTGAAGATGTAGATTTTGGAACACAGGCTACTTTTTGGACAGTAGACTATCGCTTGACTGCAAACTGTGATACTGATATTCCAGCAGCCTCCATTTCGTGGCAGGCCCATGGCTGTGTGGTTCTTGTTGTTGTTGACCATCTAAACTAATTTTCTGTCTTCCAAGTAGGACTTTAAAAGTCCTGTACAGATTTAGACAATTTAGACTTCATCCATCCATTTTCTTCTACTTCATCCGCGGTCGGGTTGCGGGGGCAGCAGCTCAAGCAAAGCTGCCCAGACCTCCCAGTCCACACACACCTCGCCCAGCTCCTCCGAGGGGAACCCCGAGGCGTTCCCAAGTCAGCTGCGAGACGTAGTCCCTCCAGCGTGTCCTGGGTCTTACCCGGGGCTTTCTCCTGATGGGATGTTCCCGGAACACCTCTCCAGTGAGGCGTCCAAGGGGCATCCGAAAAGATGTCTGAGCCACCTTAGCTGGATCCTTTCGACGTGGAGGAGCAGCGGCTCGACTTCTTGCTCCTCCCGAGTGACCGAGCTCCTCACCCTATCTCTAAGGGAGCGCCCAGCCACCCTGCGGAGGAAACTCATCTCGGCCGCTTGTACTTGTGATCTTGTTCTTTCGGTCATGAGCCAGATCTCATGACCATAGGTGAGGGTTGGAACGTAGATCGATTGGTAAATCGAGAGCTTTCCCCCCCTGCTCAGCTCTCTCTTCACCACGACGGTCCGATACAGCGACCGCCTCACTGCAGATGCTGCACCGATCCGTCTGTCGATCTCACGCTCCATCTGTCCCTCTCTCGTGAACAAGACCCCGAGATACTTAAACTCCTCCACTTGAGGCAAGGACACGCCACCGACCTGAAGAGGGCAAAGCACCTTTTTCCGGTCGAGAACCATGGCCACCGATTTGGAGGTGCTGATTTTCATCCCGGACACTTCACACTCGGCTGCCAACCATCCAGTGCACGCAGAAGGTCCTGATTTGATGAAGCCAACAGAACCACATCGTACGCAAACAGAGACGAGATTCTGTGGTTCCCAAACCACAGAAACTCGTCTATCCCCCTCTACACCCTGGCTGCACCGAGAAATTCTGTCCATAAAGGTAATGAACAGAACCGATGACAAAGGGCAGCCCTGGCGGAGGCCGACATGCACTGGAAACAGGCTTGACTTACTACCAGCAATGCGAACCAAGCTCCTGCTGTGGTCGTACAGGGACCGGATAGCCCTTAACAAAGGAGCCCGTACTCCTGGAGCACCCCCCACAGGGCGCCTCGAGGGACGTGGTCGAACGCCTTCTCCAGATCCACAAAACACGTAGACTGGTTGGGCAAACTCCCATGAACCCTCGAGCACCCGATGGAGGGTGTAGAGCTGGTCCAGTGTGCCGCGACCAGGACGAAAACCACACTGCTCTTCCTGAATCCAAGGTTCGACTATCGGTCGAATTCTCCTCTCTAGTACTCTGGAATAGACCTTACTGGGGAGGCTGAGGAGTGTGATCCCCCTGTAGTTGGAACACACCCTCCGGTCCCCCTTCTTAAACAGAGGGATCACCACCCCGGTCTGCCAATCCAGAGGCACTGTCCCCGACCGCCACGCGATGTTGCAGAGATGTGTCAACCAAGACAGTCCCACAACATCCAGAGACTTAAGGTGCTCTGGACGGATTTCATCCAACCCAGGAGCCTTGCCACCGAGTAACTTTCTGACCACCTCAGTGACTTTGGCCTGGGTGATGGATGAGTCCGCCTCTGAGTCCCCAGTCTCTGCTTCCTCTTTGGAAGATGTGACGATGGGATTGAGGAGATCCGCCAGTCGTTCCCAGCAGACCCTCACAATATGTTTGGCCTGCCAGGTCTGACCGGCTTCCTCCCCTCTCAGCGGATCCAACTCACCACCAGGTGGTGATTGGTCGTCAGCTCAGCCCCTCTCTTTACTCGAGTGTCCGAGACACGTGGCCGAAGGTTAGATGATACGACTACAAAGTCGATCATCGACCTCCAGCTCAGGGTGTCCTGGTGCCATGTGCACTTATGGACACCCTTGTGCTTGAACATGGTGTTCGTGATGGACAAACTGTGGCTACCACAGAAGTCCAACAACTGAACACTACTTGGGTTCAGATTGGGGAGGCCGTGCTTCCCGATCACCCCTCTCCAGGTCTCACTGTCGCCGCCCACGTGGGCGTTGAAGTCCCCCAGGAAAACAATGGAGTCCCCATTCGGAGCACTATCTAGTACCCCTCCCAGGGACTCCAAGAAGGTCAGGTACTCTGCACTGCCGCTCAGCTTGTAGGCCGAGACAACAGTGAGAGTCCTGTCCCCAACCCGAAGGTGTAGGGACATGACCCTCTCATTCACCCGGGTGAACACCAACACATGGCAACTGAGCTGGGTAGCAATGAGCAGTGCTACCCCTGCCCACTGCCTCTCCCCGTGGTCAACGCCAGAAAAGTGGAGTGACCAGCCCCTCTCCAGGAGTTGGGTACCAGAGCCCAAGCTGTGCGTGGAGGTGAGCCCGACTATCTCTAGTCAGTACCTCTCAACCTCCCTCACAAGCTCAGGTTCCTTCCCCCCCCCATCGAGGTGACATTCCATGTCCCGACAGCCAGAGGCTGTGAGCACAGACCAGGCCGCCGGGTTACCCACCCTGGAACGACACCCAGTCCTCTCTGCACCCGAACCCCATGGTCCCCTCTGTCGGTGGTAAACCCACAGGAGGGTAGGCCCATGTCGCTCTTTCGGGCTGGGCCCGGCCAGGCCCCGTGGGCTAAGGCCCGACCACCAGGCGCTCGCGCGCGAGCCCCAACCCCAGGCCTGGCTCCCTGGTGGGGCCCCGGCTCCACCGTCCCGGGCGATGTCTGTCCTTGATATTATACTCGTCATGGGAGGTTCTGAACTGCCCTTAGTCTGACCCGTCCCCTCGGACCTGTTTGCCATGAGAGACCCTACCAGGGGCACGACGTCCCAGACAACATAGCTCCTAGGATCATCCGGGTACGCATACTCCCCCACCAGGATAAGGTGGCAGTTCGAGGGGGAGAATTTAGACTTCAGTACAACTGAATTAATAATTTAATTGAACTCTCCCAGGTCTGCCATGAGTGGTCACATGTCCAACCATAATTATCCCAGAAGCTTGTTGGCTATCACAAGTGTTTGGTTAAAATGAAACTCGCTATGGCACTTTGAACCAAATATTAGGTACCGTGTGTATATATATATCAATTCCATATATGTAGAAGCTTGTCATTTCTGCATCATATTTTCTTTATGAAAAGATTATGAAGAAAAGTTTAGCAGTTTTTTCAATTTAGAACATTGCAGTTTGTTTTCTTTAATCTTGTTCTACAATAAATTTGTTAAAAAATGTTTGAATGACCAACATATTCTGAATCTATTCGGCCAAATCTCCATTTTCTTCTCTCAGATCTTACTGAATTGATGTTTACATGTTCCTGCCTCATTTCCAGGCATCTATGATGTCTGCTGAGAATGATCCTCTTGGCCCTCTGCCTCCTGGTTGGGGTGAGTTTACCATCATTAAATCAAACACATTTCTACCTGTGTGTGTGTTGGGGTGATGGAGGGGGGCATAGATAGATGCCTGTGTTTGATCTTCAGTAAACGGAGCTGTATTATTGACCATTTCACTTAACTCTTTACCAACAAGGGTTTCATTCCAAAAGCTGTGAAGAATTTGGTAATTCATGTCATCTACGAGGTCTGTCCACAAAGTATCGGACCTTTTTATTTTTTGCAAAAACCATATGGATTTGAATCACGTGTGATTGCATCAGCCAAGCTTGAACCTTTGTGCGCATGCGTGAGTTTTTTCACGCGTGTCAGTTGCGTCATTCGCCTGTGAGCAGGCTTTGTGTGAGCGCTGGTCCACCCCTCTCGTCGGATTTTTATTGCGAATAAATGTCTGAACGATTTGGAGCTTTGCTGCATCAAATTTTTCCAGAAACTGTGAGAGACCTCCAGGTGGACACCATTCGGAAAATTCAGATGGCTTTCAGGGACAATTTTATGGGGATTACACAGATTAAGGAGTGCTCCAGACGGTTTAAAGACCGCCCACAGCTTCTGAGAGCGTGGCGCACTCCGACAGGCTGACACCCCACTGAAACAACCAGATCATTTCCAACGTGAAGGCTTTGTTGATCCGGGACGTCGTCTGACTTCAATCAATCAATCAATCAATTTTATTTATATAGTGCCAAATCACAACAAACAGTTGCCCCAAGGCGCCAGGAAAAAGAGATGCTGTGGAGGGGAGCAGAGATCAATCACTAATGATTAAATGCAGAGTGGTGCATACAGAGCAAAAAGAGAAAGAAACACTCAGTGCATCATGGGACCCCCCCAGCAGTCTAAGTCTATAGCAGCATAACTAAGGGATGGGTCAGGGTCACCTGATCCAGCCCTAACTATAAGCTTTAGCAAAAAGGAAAGTTTTAAGCCTAATCTTAAAAGTAGAGAAGGTGTCTGTTTCCCTGATCTGAATTGGGAGCTGGTTCCACAGGAGAGGAGCCTGAAAGCTGAAGGCTCTGCCTCCCATTCTACTCTTACAAACCCTAGGAACTACAAGTAAGCCTGCAGTCTGAGAGCGAAGCGCTCCATTGGGGTGATATGGTACTAAGAGGTCCCTAAGATAAGATGGGACCTGATTATTCAAAACCTTATAAGTAAGAAGAAGAATTTTAAATTCTATTCTAGAATTAACAGGAAGCCAATGAAGAGAGGCCAATATGGGTGAGATATGCTCTCTCCTTCTAGTCCCTGCCAGCACTCTAGCTGCAGCATTTTGAATTAACTGAAGGCTTTTCAGAGAACTTTTAGGACAACCTGATAATAATGAATTACAATAGTCCAGCCTAGAGGAAATAAATGCATGAATTAGTTTTTCAGCATCACTCTGAGACAAGACCTTTCTAATTTTAGAGATATTGCACAAATGCAAAAAAGGAGTCCTACATATTTGTTTAATATGCGCATTGAATGTCATATCTTGATCAAAAATGACTCCAAGATTTCTCACAGTATTACTAGAGGTCAGGGTAATGCCATCCAGAGTGAGGATCTGGTTAGACACCATGTTTCTAAGATTTGTGGGGCCAAGTACAATAACTTCAGTTTTATCTGAGTTTAAAAGCAGGAAATTAGAGGGCATCCATGTCTTTATGTCTGTAAGACAATCCTGCAGTTTAGTAAATTGGTGTGTCTCCTCTGGCTTCATGGATAGATAAAGCTGGGTATCATCTGCGTAACAATGAAAATTTAAGCAATGCCGTCTAATAATACTGCCTAAGGGAAACATGTATAAAGTGAATAAAATTGGTCCTAGCACAGAACCTTGTGGAACTCCATAATTAACCTTAGTCTGTGAAGATTCCCCATTTACATGAACAAATTGTAATCTATTAGATAAATATGATTCAAACCACCGCAGCGCAGTGCCTTTAATACCTATGGCATGCTGTAGTCTCTGTAATAAAATTTTATGGTCAACAGTATCAAAAGAAGCACTGAGATCTAACAGAACAAGCACAGAGATGAGTCCACTGTCTGAGACATTGAGACAGAATGCAGAATTCCTCCATTTCTGTCTCAGTGTGCCGAAAAAAAGTGCTGATGTCCACGTCTTCCGCAATTCCTGTGCTAGTCAGAGGACGTCCCGGATAAAACACAGCGTCCAGTTTAGAAATGAACGGCACATTCCACTGTTACAGGAGTTTTTGTCATGGAAAGAGGAGCAGAGGAATTCCGCACGTCGCGGCGGACTCGCATGGCGCAAAGCAACGCCGTGATGAAGCCTCACAGGACATGTTGGGGCATGTCCAGCTCATGTACAATTTCTCGGATAGTCACACGACTAAAAAGCCACCGACAGCCGTCTGAAATCCATCTCAAAGCCGTCCTGTGAGACCAACACGGAGGTGTTTTTGTCCAGCGCAATGAGCGGCACGGTGGCGCATCCGTCCGCTTCTTTTTCCATGAAAAAAAACTCCTGTAACAGTGGAATGTGCCGAAAAAGTGCTGATGTCCACACCTTATGCCTTTTTTGTGGAAGTCAGACGATGTCCCGGATCAACAAAGCCTTCACGTTGGAAATTATCTGTTTGTTTCAGCGGGGTGTCAGCCTGTCAGAGTGCACGCTGTGGGCGGTCTTTAAACCGGCTGGAGCACTCCTTAATCTGTGTAATCCCCATAAAATGGTCCCTGAAAGCCATCTGAATTTTCCGAATGGTGTCCACCTGGAGGTCTCTCACAGTTTCTGGAAAAATTTGATGCAGCAAAGCTCCAAATCGTTCAGACATTTATTCACAATAAAAATCCGACGAGAGGGGTGGACCACTGCTCACACAAAGCCTGCTCACAGGCGACTGACGCAACCGACAGGCGTGAAAAAACTCACGCATGCGCACGAAGGTTCAAGCTTGGCTGATGCAATCACACGTGATTCAAATCCATATGGTTTTTGCAAAAAATAAAAAGGTCCAATACTTTTTGGACAGTCTCGTATAATGTTAAAGTTATTCTGATTTTGTTTGCACAGTTTTGAGTCTTTTCTTTCTTGACCCTTTCATTTTCCAAGTGAAGATTTACTGTTAATCACATTAAAATACTGAAAATTTAGTAAATGATGAAATATGATCACGGGTAGTATTCACAAGCAGGAAAAAGTTGCTCTGGTAACAAAATTGTTGCATTGAATACAGGTCATCGCTTTATTGAGGTAGTTGGGGTTTTAGTTGAGAATGTATGATTGATAGCTGGGTGAAGCGCCAGGTGTTGCGAGACTTGGTGCTCACTCTGTCAAACTGTTTATTTGTTTCTCTGTGTGAATTAACACCAGAGAGGCGTGTGGACTCAAATGACCGAGTGTACTTTGTCAACCATAACACCAAGACAACACAGTGGGAAGACCCTCGAACTCAAGGGTGAGCATAAATTCCACAGTCATTAAAATAGGCATCATAGGTCAAAACTGAAGGTGGAGCACCATTGTGTGGCTGTCCTATATTTGTATCCATCCATTATTTTCACACAGTCAGCTAGTGAGTGTGTATAGCTTAGGAGTTATATTGTTTATCCTGCATGCAAAGTTGAGTCTCACCTCCCTGTGCTGCTTCTTGCACTCACCAGAGCAAGTTCACAAGTTTGCAGAACTGAGCAGTGTGCAATTAAACAATTCATAGAAGAACATTTTAAACATAATAATAACCCATCCATGTTCTGATCCAGTTTATTCCAGTTAAGGGTCACGGGGCGGATGGAGTCTATCTATGAGCATTGGTCCACCCCCCTCGTCGGATTTTCATTGTCAGGGAAATGGCTGAGCGATTGGAGCAGCGCTGAATCAAATTTTTCCAGAAACTGTGAGAGACAGCCAAATGGAAACCATTCGGAAGATTCAGACGGCTTTCGGTGAGGATACTCTGGGCGTCACACAGATTAAGGAGCTTTACAACCAGATTAAAGACGGCCCACAGCATCGGAGGGCGTGCCACTCTCCGAGCGGCCATCGACAGGCTGAAACGACCAGATCATTTCCAAAGTGAAGGCTGTGTTGATCCGCGACGTCGTCTGACTACCAGAGAAATTGCAGAAGAGTTGTACATCAGCACTTTGCTGCACGTTCCACTGTTACAGGAGATTTTGTAATGAAAGACGTGTGGAGGAATTCGCGCGTCGGGACAGAGCCGCAATGGCGCACAACAAAAAGGACGTCCGTGTTGGAAACCATTCAGAAGATTCAGACGGTTTTCGGTGGCTTTTCAGTTGAGTGAGTATCCGAGAAATTGTGTAACAGCTGGGCATGTCACAGCTTGTCCTGTGAGACTTCCAACACGGACGTGCTTTTTGTTGTGCCCCATTGCGGCTCCGTCCCAATGCGCAATTCCTCCGCACGTCTTTCATTACAAAATCTCCTGTAACAGTGGAATGTGCCGCAAAAGTGCTGATGTCCAACTCTTCTGCAATTTCTGTGGTAGTCAGTCGACGTCCCGGATCAACACAGCCTTCACTTTGGAAATGAGCTGGTCGTTTCAGCCTGTCAATGGCCGCTCGGAGCGCGGCGCGCCCTCTGTCGCTGTGGGCCGTCTTTAATCCGGTTGTAATGCTCCTTAATCTGTGTGATGCCCAGAGTATCCTCACTTAAAGCCGTCTGAATCTTCCAAATGTTTTCCACCTGGCTGTCTTTCACAGTTTCTGGAAAATTTTGATTCAGCGCTGCTCCAATCGCCATTTCCCTGACAATGAAAATCCGACGAGGGGGGTGGACCAGTGCTCACTCAAAGCCTGCCCACAGGCGAATGACGCAACCGACAGGCGTGAAAAAACTCATGCATACGCATGAAGGTTCAAGCTTGGCTGATGCAAGCGCATATGATTCAAATCCATATAGTTTTTTTAAAAAAATTAAAAAGGTCTGATAGTTTTCTAACAGACCTCGTACAGTGCATCCGGAAAGTATTCACAGAGAATAAATTTACAAAATAAAAAAAACCCACATTATTTTTCATCTTGTCATTGTGGGGTGTTGTGAGATGAATTTGAGGGAAAAGAATAGGGCTGAAACGATTAGTCGAGTAACTCGAATAATTTGATTATAAAAATGCTCAAGGAAAATCCTGTGCCTCGAAGCGTCGTTTAACGTTGTAGTGCATATGCCTGTGTGTGGCACTGCAATGTCCGCAGAAAAATAAAAACAGAAGAAGACTGGAGCATAACAGCTAATCAAATTAGTAATGATAGCTGCCGCTTTACAATGTGACACATAGAGTAATATAAAGCCTTTAAGAGAAAGATGGTCCACGCTGATCATCTGAAATAGACTTACTGTGCATTTAAAGCGAAGCAGTGTATTTGTCTATTTTTAAAAAACACACGGTCTGCTCTATGTGGGGAGGGACTATTGACCCAGTGGCCAGCTGCTGTCTCTCTCTGCCCATTGTCAGGGGCTATCAGACCAGGCGAGTCACAGCTCTGTCCCCGGCCACTCTTTCTGTGTTTCCCTCAGACTCCCACTGAATGTTTGACTTTTTAATTTTGCTTTTTTGGGCAACACACAACACTTCACAAACACGGTAACTTAAATAAAATAATAATAAAAAAAACTGACTGCGAGGCTGCATGTTCAACCTCCATCTGAAATGCATCTGCTGAATTGCAGAGAAAGAGGGATAAAATAAAAAAATCACGCAGGGATCTGTCCATGAGCCTTTATAAAAAAGAACAAAATTTAAAAATGGTTCAATTTTACAAGCTGAAGAAAACAAAACAGAAAGCCACATCCCATCGCCATTTCAGCAAAATGCCAACACTTTGGCACAAGGACATTGTACCATTGCTTAGAGAGAGCCCTGGACTATTGATGTTGTTTAAAAACGCAAAAGTACTTTTTACTCGATTAATCACCAGAATAATCGATAGAATACTGGATTACAAAAATAAACGATAGCTGCAGCCCTAAAAAAGAATGAATTTCCTCCATGTGGAATAAGGCTGTACATAAGAAATGTGGAAAAATGAAGCGCATGAGTACTTTCTAGCTGTGAACAAACACGTTCACAGTCTCACTTACACCTACGGTCAAGTTAGTCACCCACTCACCTAACCTGTGTGTCTTTGGATGTGGGAGGAAGCCAGAACACCCAAGGGAACCCATGCAAACACAGGGAAAACATGCAAACTCTACACAGAAAGGACCAGGCTGGAAGCAAACCTGGGACCTTCTCACTGCAAGGCAACAGTGCTAACCACCATCCACACTGATGCTGCCTGCTCATAATAATAATAATAATAAGCAGCAGTAGCTTTGATGCTCACCTTACGTAGGCTTTGGAATTAAAAAAAATCTGACACAGGCTCATTTTAACATACAGTACATGAAACTACAACCACTCCTATTCCCAATTAACATTGTCTGTGTTGTGATAATAATATTAATTGCAGCAAGGAACCCTCACATTTCCAGCAGATGGCAGACAGCTATATGGTGTATGACATAAGCAAAACAAAGTTGCTTTTTGGATTGATAAGTTCAACTCAAACTACACTGCCCTTCAGTGGCCTGCAATTAGCAGAAAGGCTTACAAGCAACTTGATAGGCCTGTTTGTCTTTATTTTGCATTTTGAAAGATGCCAACATCGCCTCAAGTAAAATGTTCACTGGTCCTCACCCGTATCTATCAAGAACCCGACTATCAGTAGTTTTCATGGTTTTGTTGACCAACGGTTTTCTGCACTCACTTCACTCATTCGCCAATCCTATGTGTGCCAGAAAAAAAATTTAAAATCCGTTTTATTACATATCCTGTTAACGTGGATATATGTACAAGATGATGGCATTTGCTGTTTTTTCAATTTACGGTATTAACAAACTGGATTCCTTTCTGTCTATTCAGGGGGCATTCACATGTATGTCCTTTCTATCTATTCTATCCATATAATCTATTCTATTTATATTTGTTTAAAAAATTAATAAATGTTTATATTGTTTATCAGGCTAACTAAGCATTAACGATCTTAAACCAAGTGCTTTGACCCAGAAAGGTAAAATATTCAAAAGAATTATTGTTGAAAGTGAAGATGTGTGTCATAGTTGTCTGAGACCATCTTCAGACAATTTTAAATCTTTTTAATGTTTAACTACAACATTGAATTATCTTATTTTGATTTGTGTGTATGCAGGCTACAGAATGAAGACCCGCTACCGGAAGGCTGGGAGATCCGGTACACAAGGGAAGGCGTTCGCTATTTTGTTGATCACAACACCCGGACAACCACTTTCAGTGACCCGCGCACTGGAAAGTCCTCTGTGTATGAATATCTTTCAAAACAAGTCATCTTTTCATGTGTTCAGAGTTGCTTCTACAAACATGGGCCAAAAATGTTTCCTTTATTAGAGCTTGTACGAATTCATAGAAGAAAGAACGAGAACATAATGTAAGAAAAAAAGTTTTGACCAAATAGAAATCTGCATTTTGGTATAAACTACCAGACCACTCAAATAAGGTTATGGAAAATGTGCTCTGTTAAGGAGAAAATACTTCATTTACTGACAGTATTCATGCTCCAATTCACATTTTGAATTCATTTGTTCTCCTCAGCACCAAAGGCCCTCAGATTGCTTATGAACGCAGCTTCCGTTGGAAGCTTGCACAATTTCGCTACTTGTGCCAGGTAAGCCGCCTTTCGGTCTTCTCTTACTGTGGCTGTTCACGTCTTCCCCACAGTATATCTAATTTGTCATTTATTTCCACAGTCCAATGCTCTCCCTAGTCATGTGAAGATCAATGTGGCCCGACAGACACTGTTTGAAGACTCTTTCCAGCAAGTAAGCAGGTCCCTCCATGTCTGTTAGAATTTCCACTACTGTCACACAGCATACATAGTATTGTAATTCAAGGGCAGAGATACAACCGCAGCTTTCACACAGAGTAATTACGGACCTGTTGGAATGCATTTCTCATCCAATCTCTGTCCTGTGTCACTTACAAAAAGGTCTGCATATAATTTAACTTTCACATTATAGTGTCTTTCTGATACAACATTATCAGCAAATGCTGAGTATAAGGTTGTGGTACTGAATCATTGCTTTAATTTAAGGGTACTTGAATCCAAATCTGAGTATCAGTGCAACTGTTTCACGCACAGTTTTATTTTTTTCTTTATTTCGTTGACCAATCAGGAAATTCACAGCCCAGAACTTATTTCAAGAATAATGTATGGCTCCAGTTTTTTTTATTTTAAATCATTCATTAAGAAAAATAAAGTGTGTAACAGTGTATGCTAAATCTAACAACTGATGAATTTATACTGTAGGCTTCAGTTGCTGTGTTTAGAAAGGCTGTGCATTCAACAGCTTCTGCATCACCAGTCACAGATTCACAGTAGAGTCACAGAAAGCCTCATAAAAAGAAATCCACTGCAATATACATTCAGGTTTTACAGAATGTGCATGCAAAAATCGAGCCTGTTGAGCCTGATAGAGGTGCTGAAAGATCTCACTTGTTGTTTATTAGATTATGGCCCTGAAGCCTTACGACCTAAGGAGCGACTCTATGCATCTTCAGAGGTGAGAGGGTCTAGACATACGGCGGCTTAGCCAGGTAATCATATTGATGGAGTATCTGACGTTTAGAGGAAGGCACAAAGCCAAACACCTGATGCCCTCTCCTCTCTCTTTCTCCATCATCCATCCACATTCACCACGCTCACTTGAATTCACAAATGTCTTATCACTTGTCATCTTCCTTCCCTTCTCCCCCCTCTCTTCTGACTTGGTCGCTCAACTCACAGAGAGTGGTTCTTTTGCTGTCACATGAGGTGTTGAACCCCATGTACTGTCTGTTTGAGTATGCTGGCAAGAGCAACTATTGTCTGCAGATCAATCCAGCCTCAACTATTAATCCTGACCACCTCTCCTACTTCTGCTTCATCGGGCGTTTCATTGCAATGGTGAGTTGATGAGTTGCTTGCAGAGGGGAAGTGACTGCCTGTACAATCAAAAGAAAGTTCAGGAAACGCGGACACTAAACTTTAGAGCATTTAAACATATTTGCTACTCAGTGAAATGGAAATCGCCACCCAGTGGTTAAATACATTACTGTGCAAACAGGTTGCATTTTAATATTTAGTACTAAAGTAGTTGCTATTGTTTATTAACACTATTATTAGAGAACATTGAATCAGTTGTCAGGGGTGGGTAACAATGCCCATTTGAGAGCCAAGACTTTGAGCATTCCTTTCCACTGCAGGTCTTCAGGGGTCATTTCTGTAGTGATGAACTGAGAAACGAAGTGGAAAAATTAGCTGCATTGGGTTGAAAATATCAGTGTCGTTGTGATTTGTTCTGATCTCATTTTATTCTCCATGTTCTATTTCATTCCTACTGACCGCCAGAGGGCAGTGCTTAGCACCTGGGTAACTACATGTGCACAGCACAGAGAGGTCGAGAATGTATACCAACAAAGTCACGCTATTGGATGTGAACTGGGTGATGTCACTGGTTGTCTTTACCAGACGTAGCCAGCACTCGTTTCTTTTCTACATTCTCACATTCTGAAGAGGATGAGAATGCATTTGTCTACGATTGCCGCTCTCGCTTGTAGCCTCGTAAACCACTTCGGTTGGAGCTACGAACACTGCACATGTCCTCCAGAGGCTGCAAGACACGGCTTCACCATTTTGTATTCTTCAGATTCGCCTGTCGTGAGTTCACTAGCTGCTAGCCGCTAAGCCTGGCGGCAGTGCAGACGTCAATGCTTCAAAGAGTGGAAAACACTCACGGCAAGCCCAACACAGTACACTACACTGGTTCTGATACACACACGACTTCTTAGTTAACAGGGTTAGTGACACAGCTAAACAAATAGCCAGACTTCATCGAAACAACACAGCTGATGTGTTGCCGTGAGTGTTTCCCACTCCTTGAAGTACTTTCGTCTACGCTGCCGCCATTTTATTAAAGTTCAACAGCTCCACAAGCAGCTGCTGTTGTCGTTGATGTAGGTGATTCCCGTTATTAGGAGCAATTGCGACGACCTGTCTCTGGTTAAACTGTTTTGTATTTTTTCTGCTGAGAGTGATTCACGCTCCGTGCATTGTGTTAGCATTTATGCTGTGAGTTATTCACGCTCCATGTCTTGTGTTACCTCTGGCTGTGAGTGATTCACACTCCGTGCCTTGTGTTACCTCTGGCTGTGAGTGATTCACGCTCCGTGCCTTGTGTTATGGCTGTGGCTGTGAGTGATTCACGCTCCGTGCCTTGTGTTATGGCTGTGGCTGTGAGTTATTCACGCTCCATGCCTTGTGTTACCTCTGGCTGTGAGTGATTCACGCTCCGTGCCTTGTGTTACCTCTGGCTGTGAGTGATTCACGCTCCGTGCCTTGTGTTATGGCTGTGGCTGTGAGTGATTCACGCTCCGTGCCTTGTGTTAGTACTTACACTGTGTGTGATTCACGCTTTGTATTGCTATCTGTAACCATCAGGGCTTGTGTTAGCCATCTGCACGCAGTTCAAAATGATGCCAGGGACTTTGTTGCATGGCTGTAGTACCTGTTTGGCTCCTTTGAGCCCAGGAGATGGACATATGTTTGCCCCTCGTGTCTTGGGATCGGACACCTGAGGGGAAGCCCTGACTGACGATGCCTGCCCTTAATTGTTGCCAGTATACCACTAGCAGAGAGGTCTGCTAGACTTGCGGCACTGGAAGTGGATGCCCAGTGGGACTTTGGCCTCCAGCCCTAGGAAGGAACCAAAGCTCTGTAAACGCCCACATGCAAAGGCCTCTTCTGCTAAGAAAGTTACTCATGACTGTGCTTTGGCTGAAAAGGTTGAAACATTGACTTCTGAGTTTGCTCAGATTAAGTCCTTACTTCTGAATCTACAGCCGAGGGACGCTGTAACAGTTCCTGTTGTCCCGAATGAGGCTGATCAGACCGATGTAGTACTCAGCAGGAAGAAGATGCCATATTATTGCTGCGGACTGATTCCTTGTACGTGACAAGTGATACAAACTGTGTTTAGGACCAGGATGAGAGGAGTCTCTCTCCAAGCCATTCATTGGTGTGCTCTTACGCCTCTGAGGCAGAGTCCCTGCCGCAAACCAGACCGGGACTATACTTTGTCCAGCAAGCTGTTCAGTTGGCTTTATCCAGGCTCGGGATCGACAATCCCCCTGCGGAAACCACTGCTTCAAGTGCCTTTTTCAAAGTCACTCAGAAACTTGAGTTCAATGTTGCAGCTTCGCAACCATACATCGAGGAGCTCCACTGATGTTGGGCAGACCCCAAATCATTGACCTATCTATCGCAAGACTGCAGAGCCCTTAGCTCTATGTGTGATTCGGCTCAATATGGTGTGAACCGTATGCCCTCCGTTGACATCATTATTGCGAACCTGGTTGTGGCTCCGGCTGATGCTACTCGGCTGGATGCCTGCTGCCCACGACCTCAGTGTAGGGTCACTGATGATCTCCTCACCAAGTACTATCACGTAGCTGCTCGCATTGGTCGGCTAGGCAACTGACTGTCCCATTTAGCCCTTGCCCTCTCAAAGTCTTTGAGGGAGACAGTGGTTGATGATGCTACTCAAAGTCTTAGTGATGCCTCACTCCAAACTTTTGCTTATATGTCTAGAGAGCTTGGCAGACTGATGTCGACCCTTACCATCACTAGACGTCAGCTGTGGCTTGCGCAGTCCCCTCTGTCCGAATCCTGCAGAGTTACACTCCATTCACTGCCGGTTCTTCCAGGCCAAATATTTGGACCTGCGGCCCAACAAACTTTGGAGCGTGCTATTGAGGTTAGTAAATCTCGGCAACAGTTTGTTGACCTTCACCGGACTTCCAGGCCTCAGCCTGTCAGACGTGTTACAACTTTTCACTCTACGTCCAGGCTCCCGCCTACTTCCAGAGCTGCACGTGCCTTCGCAGTTGATGGCCAGCTCTCCCAGTGGCCTGCCTTTCGGGAGCCTACAGGCAGACCCCGGAGAACTGAATGGATTTACAGAGCTTCCAGTAATCACACCCAGAGGTTCTCAGGGACGCGAGGCAGAGGCGGTCAAGTCTGACTGCCAAAGGTTGGCCCCCAGCCATTTTTCACTAACTCATCTCAGGTACTGGGAGGCCCAATTTCAAGATCAACCTTGTTTGAGGGTTACAGTATTCAGTTCAGATGTCCTCCTCCAAAGTTCAATGGGGTGAGGATGACCGTTGTTTCTGACCCAGTGAAGTCTGCCGCCCTACAACAGGAGGTTTTTGGAACTCCTGGAGAAGGGAGTTCCAAAACCGAACTATAGCCAGTTCACAGTTCAGAACAGTTCAGAGGGTTCTATTCAGTCTACTTCCTTGTTCCAAAGAAGGATGGCGGCTTTCGTCCTATCCTCAATCTCCGACGTCTGAATCGTTATCTCAAGGTGCTGCAGTTTTACATGCTCTGCACAGTAGACGTCCTTCAAGCTATCACACAGGAGACTGGTTCACAAGCGTCGACTTAAAGGACGCCTATTTCCATGTGCCAGTGGCGCCTTGTCACAGGCCGTTTCTCGGCTCTGCTTTTGAGGGACAGGTGCTTCCTTTCGGCCTCTCTCTCGCCCCTTGTACATTATTTACCAGATGTATGGCTGCAGCACTAGTCCCACTGCAAGCTCTCGGATTAAGAATCCTACCCTTCTTAGATGATTGGCTTGTCTGCGCTCCAACTCAGGAGCAGGCACACAATGATACAGCTCTTTTATTGAACCATGTCTCTCAGTTAGGACTCACAGTGAATTTTGCAAAGAGTTCTCTTGTTCCAGTCAACAAACAACCTTCATCGGCTTTGCCATCAGCTCCCTAACTATGACTGCACTGCCATCAACAGACTGTGACACTGTCTTTTGGTTTGCTGCTCCAGTTGATGGGCAAACTGACTGCAATGTCGCTAGTGGTACCTTTGGGACTTCTGTTCTTGCGTCCCCTACAGATTTGGATCGACAACCTAGGCCTCAATTCAAAGATGCATCAGCACAGGCTTGTATGACTCTCCAACCAGTGCCTTCTGCACCTCAGTCCCTGGGGGAACATAGACTTCACCTGCAAGGGTGTCCCTCTAGGCTCCATCCCTTCTTGTCGAGAGGTGATTGTGACAGATGCGTCACTCAAAGGTTGGGGGGCCGTGTGGAATTACAGGATGGTGAGCGGTGTCTGGAGTCCTCAGGAGAGACTTCAACACATAAATGTGCTGGAGCTTCGCGCTGTGCCACTGGCTCTCAAGCATTTCCTCCCGACCCTGAGAGGAAGACATGTTCTTGTCCGGTTGGACAACACATCTACAGTCTACCACATAAACCATCGGGGGGGCACCAGGTCGAGTCACTCACTGGCAGAAGCTCGGAGGATTTTACTATGGGTGTTGCCTCGCCTTCAAAGTGTCAGAGCAGTTCATCTGTCCGGCATACAGAACAGTGCTGCGGACTTACTCTCCAGAGAGAAACCACCGCCGGGAGAGTGGAGACTGAACCCGGTTGTTGTTGGCAGAAGTATGTAGTAGTGGAAGTGGACCTCTTTGCTCCAAGCACTTTGACACATTGCCCACGGTGGTACTCCCTCTCGGAACCAGACAGCCCGCTGGGGCAGGATGCACTGGCTCACCTGTGGCCGGACTGCCTCCTGTATGCCTTCCCTCCTCTTCCACTGCTTATGCTGACACTGCACAGGATAGAGCAGAGCAGTCACAGGGTGCTGCTGGTTGCTCCGTTTTAGCCAGGGAGGATTTGGTTTCCCGTGATTTACAAGCTCCTCGAGGGGGAACCTTGGGCTCTCCCAGAGAGGAAGGATTTTTTTGTCACAGTTACAGGGGAGGATTTGGCACCCTCACCGTTGAACGGCCGGACTCCTTGTTAGGTTCTTGTGACCAGGCTGTTGTTCAGACTATCCTTAACTCACGTGCTGCTTTTACCAGGGCTATGTATGGCAACAGATGGTGTGAGAACCAAACGTTAGACCCAGAGCGTTGCCCTGTGCCTATTCTACTCAAATATTTACAAGAACTGCTGGAGAAAACACTTTGTCTCTACTTTCAGGGTTTATGTTGCTGCAATCTCTGCCCGGCACGTCTACGTTGACGGCCGGTCAGTGGGTTTGCATTCCCTAGTGTGTCATTTTTTGAAAGGTGCTGTACGTTTGAGGCATCCAAGGCTTGCACGTGTACCTTCATGGGACCTTTCACTAGTCCTAGAGGGTTTAAGCTTATCTCCTTTCGAACCAGTTGAAAGTGCTGATCTTAAGTGGGTGTCAGTGAAAACTGCCTTTCTACTTTCAGTATCTTTGGCGAAGCGAGTGGGAGAGCTCCATGCCCTATCGGTTGCTGAGAACTGTTTGCGATGGAATTCTGATGGATCTGGGGTTACGCTGTGGCCTAATCCATCATTTTTACCTAAGAGAATTTCAGCCTTTCATGTTAACCAGCCAATTTCCTTGGCTGTGTATGCCCCGCATTCTGATCCAGGATTATCTGTCTCAGGTTCCCTGTGTCCTGTCCGAATGTTGAAACAGTACATTATCGTGACTGCTGGGATTCGGAAAACAGATGCACTGTTTGTTTGTTACGGTGATCACAAAAAAGGCTGTGCTGTATCAAAGCAGCGACTTTCACATTGGGTCGTGGATGCCATTTTACAAGTATACAAGTCCAGGGGTCTTCTGCTTCCTAAAGTTACGTGCCATTCCACCAGAGGGGTGTCCACCTCCTGGGCTGCACTGAGAGGTGTTCCTTTGAGTGATATGTGTGCTGCTGGTACGTGGGCTTTGTCCTGTACCTTTGCCCGCTATTACAGACTGAATGTGGCCGCTCCTCCTGCGGTGACTTCGGTGGTGTTGTCTGCCTCCACTCCCCACTGCTGATGTTAGGTGAGTGTGACTCTTCGTGACCTTGTTGGTATTAAGTCATCCAGGTGCTAAGCGCAGCCCTCTGGCAGTCAGTAGGAATGAAATAGAACGAGAGTTACGAGTGTATCTGAGGTTCTATGAATTCCGAATGACCGCCAGAGTTGCTTGTCACTCAGAGTCTTGTGAGTTAATTCCGAGAAGAAACGAGCGCTGGGTACGTTTGGTATATAAAGACAACCAGTGATGTCACCCAGGTTACATCCATTGGCGTGACTTTGTTGGTATACGAGGTCTGTTAGAAAAGTATCCGACCTTATTATTTTTTTCAAAAACCATATGGATTTGAATCACGTGTGATTGCGTCAGCCAAGCTTAAACCCTCGTGCGCATGCATGAGTTTTTTCATGCCTGTCCGTTGCTTCATTCACCTGTGAGCAGGCTTTGAGTGAGGTGTGGTCCACCCCTCTCGTCTGTTTTTTGTTGCGAATAAATGTCTGAACGATTTGGATCTTTGCTGCATCAATTTTTTTCCAGAAACTGTAAGAGACCTCCAGGTGGACACCGTTCAAAAAATTAATATGGCTTTCAGGGACGATTTTATGGGGATTAAACAGATTAAGGGGTGTTACTGCCCCTTTAAGGACGGCCCACAACTGCTGAGCGCGCACACCCCTCACAAACAAACTGGACGCTGTCTTGATCCGGTATGTCCTCTGACTAGGACAGGAACTGTGAAAAGACGTGGACATCAGCACGTTTTCCAGCACATTCCACCGTTACAGGAGTTTTTTTTGTCATGGAAAAAGAAGCCGAGGGACGCGCCACCGTGCCGCTCTTGACGCGGCACTAAACCATCTCGGTGTTGGTCTCTCAGGACGGCTTTCAGACGGATTCCGGTTGCTTTTCTGTCGTGTGAATATCGGAGAAATTGAGCTTGAGGTGGACAAGCCCCAACATGTCCTGTGAGGCTTCATCACGACGCTTCTTTGCGCCGAGCGGCTGCACCACGACGCGCCGAACTCCTCCGCACGTCTGTCTTAATGTGCCGGAAAAAGTGCTGATGTCCACGTCTTTTCACAATTCCTGTGCTAGTCAGAGGACATACCGGATCAAGACAGACAAACAAACAAAATTATTGGCCCAAAGAAACTTAACGTTTTCTTAAAAAAAATCCTGAATGCTTTTTTTTATATATATATATATATATATATATATATATAACACAGAAACAAAATTATTTTTCAAAAACTACAAACTACCAGGCAAAACTATTAGACCCCTTAAGTGCTGACCATTTTGGTGGGCCATAGCACAAACCACTGCTGTACATTGTACAATGTGCTTTAACTTTGTAATGCTCAAAGATTGTAAAAACAGAAGGTTATCTTCCAATGTACACACAGTAGGGAAACTTCAGTCTGGGTTTGAGCTGTTACTTGAGAAAGCTTCAAAAGAAATCAGTTTATACTTGAGGAAAAGAATTGTGATGTTCACAAAGGAGAAGGATATACAACGTTATCACAGCATTTCCAACTGTCAAGACCTGGAGTGAGAAGTATCAACCAGAAATTAAACATACCCAGACAGTACAGAACAAACCTGGCAGAGATAGGAACAAAAGATTTCAAACACTCTGGAAAGAAAACTAGTGAGACATGTGTCTAAAGACCCAAGAACAACTGCCAAGAGTCTAGTGCAGGGGCGGGCAATTATGTGCCATGAAGGGCCAAGACACTACAGGTTTTCTTTGCTGCCAATCACCTCTGCAGGTGATTTCATTAATGATCAGGTGTCTCAGCAGGCGATTTCATTGACGACCAGCTGTTTCTGAGCAGGGGAGGAGCTCATCAGCAGGTCACCTGCTGAGGTGATTGGTTTCAAGGGAAACCTGCAGTGTCTCGGCCCTCATTGCCCACCCCTGGTCTAGTGAATGACTGAGCTAAGTCTGGAATTGTAGTCTCAAAGAAGACAATCACTAGAGCCTGGACAAGAATGAACTGTGAGGTTGCAGATCAAGAAAAACTCCACTTTTGCAGAAGAGAGACTTTCAAGCTAGACTGAAGTATGCTAAGGACAACCTGGAGAAAGATTATACATACTGAAAGCATGTCCTTTGGTCTGGTAAGACGAAACTAGAGCTCTTTTTTTTTTTTTTTTTTTTTTTTTTGATTATGGCGGCGCGCCTAGGTGGTGCAGTGGCTTTCCGGCTCTCTGTTCAGTGCTCCTTTCTTTTTATTTTTCTACAGTTTTATTTATTTTTGGACACTATCTGTGCTGCGAGCTTGCAGTACACATGCCAGTCGCTGTTGGATATCGAACATTTACATCAGATATCTGTTTTGAGCGACTTTCACCACACACACGCACAACATCCCAGATGACATAACGAGACCGCCGGGCTCTCTGTGGATTATTATCGGATCTGGGAGGCGACGAAGACGGAGGAGGGAGAGGAAGCAGAAGCAAGGCTGCAGGTCTGGTGTTATGCTAAAGCTACGCAAACAACCACACAAGCCACCCCTCCCGAGCCTGTTTCTCTCCAATGCCAGATCCCCAGTGCATAAAATGGACGATCTGGTTTTACAACTCGCTAGAAATTGCTATGTTCATCAATGCTGTGTGTTTATTATCACCGAAACCTGGCTGCACCCGGACATACCCAACGCTAGCGTGCAGCTAGCTGGCCGCACGCTGCTACACGGAGACAGGACAAAGGACTCCGGAAAGAGGAGAGGTGGGGGGGGGGGGCTCTGTATTTATGTGCATGATAACTGGTGCAACAACGGGACGAGGGTAGGCTGAAAAGTTCTAAGGCTCACCAAGAAGGAGAAATGCCATTTCAATAAAACTTGGCATGCATTAAGTTCAACTCTTCTGATGACTAACTCTGTTATTTTCTTCCAGGTTGTGAGGTAGTTTGTGGTTCATAGCCAAGTTTGAAAGTTCGTGGTAGAGGGAAACTGCAAAAATGGACAAAATCTGGCATCGTGGTGTGATTAAGTACCTGCATAAGAAGGGTTTAAAGCCCAAGGACATTCATGCGGATATGGTTGCTACATCAGGGGATGAAGCTCCCTCCATATCTACAGTGCAGAAGTGGGCAGCTGAATTTAAGAGGGGCAGAGAGAGCCTTGAAGACGACCAGGCTAGTCATGTCGAAGGCAAACTTGGCGCAATTTGAAGAGGATCCAGCCAATTACTGGAATGTTTTCTTACCCAGGATGAGTGTTGGGTTCACCACTTTGAACCAGAGACAAAAAAACAATCAATGCAGTGGAACCCCCAAGGTCACCACCTCCAAAGAAGGCCAAGGTCATTTCATCTGCGGGGAAGGTCATGGTTTCAGTTTTCTGGGATGCCAAGGGCATTGTGTTCGTGGACTATCTTGAAAAGGGACAAACCATAAATGGACAGTACTATTCTAACCTACTGAGACAGTTATGCGAGGCTGTCAAAAAGAAGTGACCAGGAAAGCTGACGAAAGGGGTGCTGTTCCATCAAGACAGTGCCCCAGCTCACAAGTCAACAGTGGCCATGGCCACTATCCATGAGTGTGGATTCGAACTGGTAGATCACCCACCATACTCCCCTGACTTGGCACCCTCGGACTTTCATCTGTTCCCAAACCTGAAAAAAACTTGGTTGGGAAGCACTATCGGAGCAATGATGAGGTGATGGCTGCCGTTGAGGGACTGTTTGACTCTCAAGATGAAAGCTTCTATGCCAAGGGAATCGAAGCACTCAAGCACCGCTGGAAGAAGTGTGTGGAGTTACAGGGCGACTATATAGAAAAATAACCCTGAATTTGTTGAATTCGACAACTGCATCATAGTCAGCCTTAGAACTTTTCAGCCTACCCTCGGGGACAATCATAGACAGTCACTGCTCCCCAGATGTAGAGTACATGTCTGTAAAGTGCCGGCCTTTTTTCCTCCCGAGAGAGCTAACTGTTGTTATCATCACTGCTGTGTATATTACACCCGACGCCAGTGTAAACACAGCGCTCTCTCTCCTGCTGAGCACCGTGAACGAACAGCAGCGGGCTCACCCAGACGGAGTACACATCTTAGCAGGGGATTTTAACAAGGCCAACTTGAAGACTGTACTGCCTCACTTCTACCAGCACGTGAAATGTGCTACAAGAGGGGAGAACGCACTGGATCATGTTTACTCCAACATCAAACTTGCATACAGAGCTGTACCCCTCCCCCACCTCGGACAGTCAGACCATGTTTCCCTCCTGCTCACGCCAGCCTACACCCCCTCAGACGCAGGCTTGAGCCCACAACTAAGTCTGTTACAATCTGGCCTGACAACGCACTCCTCAAACTCCAAGACTGCTTCCAACAGACAGACTGGGCCCTATTTGAACATCATGAGCTGGAGACACACAGGAACGGTTCTGGACTACATTCAGTTCTGCATCGGGAATGTGACTGTGACAAAAACCATCCGGGCTTTCCCAAATAAGAAACCCTGGATGACCAGCCAGGTCTGCTCACTCCTCAGGGCCCGCGACGCTGCCTTCAGGTCAGGTGACAGAGCTCTGTATAGTGCTGCCAGAGCTGACCTGAAGAGAGGAGTAAAAAGAGCAAAGGCGGACCACAGGATGCAGATAGAGTCCCATCTGTCTGGCAACAATGCACGGAGGATGTGACAGGGAATACATGACATCACAAACTTCTGGGGTTGTGATGCTCCAACAGTGGACCTGAGTGCACCACTGGCAGAGGAGCTAAACGGCTTCTTTGCTCGGTTCGGATCTTCCCAGCTGCACTCACCTGTTCCTGCCCTCCCCCTGCCCCCACCTGTTCCCCGCACCACTCCACTCACTGTAAAAGAGCATGATGTCAGGCGAGTGCTCCTTGCAGTGAACCCCAGGAAAGCTGCTGGCCCAGACGGAGTACCTGGCAAGGTGCTCAGAGTTTATGCCAACCAGCTTGCCCCCACCTTTACCAGGATCGTCAACCTGTCCCTGGACCAAGCAGTCATCCCGTCCTGCCTGAAAACCTCCACCATAATCCCGGTGCCGAAGAAGTCTCCCATCACCAGCCTGAATGATTACCGTCCGGTGGCCCTCACTCCGGTAATCATGAAGTGCTTTGAGAGACTGGTTCTTCAGCACATCAAGGACCACCTCCCCCCAGACCTTGACCCTCACCAGTTTGCATACAGGGCAAACAGATCCACAGAGGACGCCATCGCCGTAGCTCTCCACTCTGCTCTAAACCACCTGGAGCAGCCACAGAGCTACGTCCGAATGCTCTTTGTTGATTATAGTTCTGCCTTCAACACAATAATCCCGGATAGACTTACCACAAAACTGGTCACTCTTGGCTTCCACCCTCTCACATGCGCCTGGATTATTTCTTTCCAACCATCCCCAGACTGTGAGACTCGGCCCTCACCTCTCCTCCACCCGCACGCTGAGCATCGGCTCTCCACAGAGCTGTGTGTTGAGCCCCCTCCTCTACTGCCTCTACACCTACGACTGCAGACCGGCCCACAAGAACAACCTTATCGTCAAGTTTGCAGACGATACCACAGTGGTCGGTCTCATCTCCGGAGGTGATGAGGCTGCCTACAGAGAGGAGATCTGGCAGCTGGCAGCCTGGTGCTCAGAGAACAACCTTGCTCTGAACACTGGGAAGACCAGAGAAATCATCATTGACTTCAGGAAACACTGCACTGACCCTGCCCCCCTTCTCATCAACGGCGAGCTTGTGGAAAGGGTCCCCACCTTCAGGTATCTCGGTGTTCTCATCGCAGACTGCATCTCCTGGTCCAACAACATCTCCTCTATTCTCAAGAAGGCTCAGCAGCGGCTACACTTCCTGAGAGTCCTCAGGAAGTACAACCTCAACACCGACCTGCTGCTGGCCTTCTACTGCTCATCCATTGAGAGCCTGCTGACATACTGCATCACAGTATGGTTTGGCAGCTCCACCACTGCTGACAGGGAGAAAATGCAGAGGGTTGTTAAGACAGCACAGAAGATCATCGGCCGGCCTCTTTCCTCCCTGTTGAACATTTACACCTCCCGCTGCCTCAGCAGAGCCAAAGCAATCTCCAAAGACTGCTTTCACCCTGGCTCTGCCCTGTTTGACCTGATGCCCTCAGGGAGGTGCTACAGGCTCACAAGGACAAAAACAAACAGACTGAAAAACAGTTTCTTCCCCAAAGCTATAACCACATTCAACTCTATCATGCACTGATCCTCCTCGTGCAATCTTAACCATGTGCAATAACCCAGTCACCCATGGACAATATACATTTCTGTGCAATATATTTATATCCTAGCTGCACCTTGCACTAGTGTCAATTGTATATATATATTTTTCCTACATTGTTGAATTTTTCTTTATATCTTGTTTTTGATACATACTCTTGCACTATTTTTATTCTATTTTATTGCACTGCAACTGGATGGCCTTAATCTCGTTGTACCAATGTATAATGACAGTAAAAGGCATTCTGATTCGGCCATAGAGACATGGCAAGGGCAGTGTTATGCTGTGGGGATGCTTCAGTGCATTTGGGACTGGGAATCTCCTCAAGGTGGAAGGAATTATGAAGAACGAAGGCTATGTGAAGATTTTGAAAGAAAACCTCAAGCAGTCAGCAGCAAAACTGATTCTGGGTCATTTCTTTGTCTTCTAACATGACAATGACCTAAAACATACATTGCTCCTGGTAAAGAACTACCTCCAGAAGACCAAAGTGGACGTTATTGACGGGCCCACACAAGCCCTTACTTGAATCAGAAAATCTGTGAGGTGAACTGATGTCTAAGGGTAGTATCCCACTGGGCTGCGACAGCCTGCGAATGGCATCTGTGAGGTTCACAGCTGTACACCGTCCCCTCGCCTTAGTCACAGGGCAGCGCCACACGTTACTTGATTTTTGAACAAACCAAAAAATTCACTGCGATGAACTCCCTCACCAAATCCTCAGGCAGGAACCTCATACCCCTCACCATGTCATCTCTGCGACTCAGAATGTGCGCAGCATGTGAGATAGCTTGTGAGGGGTTGACACACACTTTTCATTTTATTTGATCGGAGAGGAACAGTGCTTCTGGAAGTGACTGAATATTCCAGCAGCCTTCAGCCACCCAGCTCTGCAGCCAGTCGGCACCCACCCAATGTACACATGTGTGAGCGAGCTGAACGCATCCTGTCCAGCCACAGGCAAGCTGCAATGGACCAGATTCATTGTGTTTGCCTCTATTGCCGTACACCCACATGGCTGTACATGTACACTTTAGGCATTGTGCCGGACCACAGATGAGCCGTGCCAATCTGATGGAACTCACTTTTAGCATGAACCGGCTGTGAATGCACGGTCCGGCTGTACACGCACGCTTAATGCATTGTGTCCAGCCACAGGGGAGAATTCTGCCCAAATTGATGTTTATTGGTTGAGTAGAATATTTGTGAAAGCCACAAGGAGGGATGAGATTGGTAAAGGCTGTTCTGTCTTTGTTTACTGGCCTATTTGCTGAAGGATTATTTAGCCTATGACATTATAGAGAGCAGTTGGGTCAGGCTAAACACTGACACTTATGAAGGCTTAGCTATTGTCAAGTCCCACATGAAGGCAACAGCTACAATGGCCTCCAAAATGGACGTTAACCCAGCGTTGAGCGAAATGTGTGTACCATCTTAGGAAAGATACCAAAGCCGTCTGAGGAAGAAGAAAAAGAACATTGAAAACACAACCAAAAGGAGAGGATGCTTAGGGAAGCTGTGAAGGTCCTGTCAATGGTTAGAGTAAAAAAGTAAAAAAAAAAAAAGGTTCCCCCACTTCTGGTGCTGCTACAGCTTCCACTTCTACTGCTATAAGAACAGCCACTTCTGCTGTCAGACCCTACACCTGCTCTCTTTGAGGAAGAGCCACTTCTATGACAACCTCCTCATCCTCACTCCTGGAGTAACAGCTACTCCTGCTGATACAGCTTCCACCTCCTCCTCCACTCCTATTGCTGCTGGAAAAAACCAAAACAGGCATCAGGTGTAGTCACACTGTAGGCATACGGTGTCATGGGCGATAGGTAGAAAAAATTAGCACTTTAGTATTGCAGTAATTCAAATGTTGTTACACTTATGCACTTGTTCTGGTGTGCTGTCTTGTTTTTTGTCAAAACATTGTTTTATTTGAATTGAACAAACAAAGGCAGAAAAGCAGCACTTTAGTATTCTTATTTCCCCATTTGTTCCTGCACTTATTCTGTTGTGCTGGTGGTTTATTGGATTTTTTTTTTTTTAAGCAAAAGCATTGTTTTATTAAAATTTAATTGACAAATAACAGCTTGCAAAAGTTTGTTTTACTTAATCTGATAGATCTTAATTGGTATCAAATTAAGTAAAAGCTGTCCCCTTAAAATGTATTTATCCTGAAGTATTTAAGTAATGTGTAGGTTAAAGCCTTTCTTTTTTTGACACTTAGTTTTTATTGAATTTTTCACTTAATTATACACACACCACAAAACAATATAACAATAACAATATAACAGTCGGCTACTAAAATCAAATTCAGTCCTATAATAAGCATTTAAAGTAAACAGGTATAAACATGATCATATTCAAAACAATTTTAAGAGCAGCAATGAATTTAATATTCAGAGGGAACTTGAGACCAGCCACACATCAGTTTCCTGTAAATTTAGTCCATTTCCCCCACTTTGTTACATAAAGATCTGGCTGCAGTCTGAGCATAAATGTTAATCTCTCCATTTTGTGAGTTTCTTCAACTCTTTTCAGCCAGTCCTCCAGCTTTGGAGGGTCTGGCAGAAGCCATTTTTGGATAATTGTTTTTTTGGCTGCAGCACCAAAGATTTTAAATAATTATCTATCATTTATTGACATTTCCTCAGGGAGAACTCCTAGCAATAATGTCAAAATGGGTTGCTGCAATTCTAAACCCAAAATCCGTTCTATTTCCATTTTAACACCACTCCAAAATCCAGTAATTTTTGGACAGTACCAGAAAATGTGAGTGTGGTTGGCCTCTTTGTCCCCGCAACCTCTCCAACACTTAACAGCACCCAAGTTTCTCCCTTGTTGTTGTTTTGGAGTTATGAAAAATCGGACCAAACTTTTCCAACAAAACTCTCTCCAGTAATTTGAGGAAGAAGTTGACATTGCAGATTCACACATATTGTCCCACTGTTCATCTGAAATATCCATATTTAGTTCTTTCTCCCATCTTTTTTTAATATAATTTGATTTGCAGTTGCCATTCAACAAGCCTTGATAGAGTTTAGAAATGATCGATTTACATTGATTATGGTAAGCTTGTATAACCAGATGAATTATCCCATTATTTTCTGACACTTTCACTACTTTTGAAAATATATATTGACGTAATTGTAAATACCTAAAAAAAATCTCTGTTTTCTATATTAAATTTCTGCTGCAGGTTTTGGAAACTTGGCATGGCATTCTTATTTAATAGTTTACAATATGCAGTTATACCTTTATATGACCAGTTTTTAAAAGCTGAATCCATTTGATTAGGTTTGAACTCTGAGTCAAATGCAGCCCATCTTAAAACTCTTATCTGGTTGCTCATATTTAGTTTTTTCACCACCCCAAACCAAGTCGATAGTGTAAAGGAAACCAGCGGATTAACTCCTTTTGACATGCCTCTTAGTTTCTGATCGCCAATCAAAGCGTGTACTGGAATATTTCCACATTTTCTTTCTATTTCCTTCCATCTAGCCTCACAAGCATCGTCACACCACTGTATAACTGTTTTAAGTTGAGCCGCAAAATAGTAGTCATATAGACTTGGGAGGGAAAATCCTCCTCTTTCTTTTTTGATCATCAGTGTACTGTATTTAACTCTAGGTTTTTGTCCTTGCCAAACAAATCTGGATATTTGTTTGTCCCATTCATGAAACTGTGAGTGAGGAATTTTAACAGGCAATGACATAAATAAGTATAATAATCTAGGCAACACTGACATCTTTATCACCTCAATTCTTGCACTAAAATCAAATATATATGTTGCCCATTGTGTGAACTCTTCTTTAATCCTCCTATTTACATTGTCAAAGTTTTTCCTATACAAGTCACCTGGGTTGTGGGTGAGCCACACCCCAAATATCTGATTGCTTTCTTAGACCAGTCAACGGTGATTTTATTTTTAATCTCTTTTGAAGGGGAATAATTAAGTCATAATTTGGGTTTTACCTATATTTAATTTATATCCTGAATAAGTACCAAATATGTCTAGTAAGTCTAGAAGGGCCCGAATGGATTGTTCTGGATTAGAGAGGTATAAAAGAACATCATCAGCGTATAACGCTATTTTGTGTTCTCTTGAATTTATTTCTATGCCTTGGATATTATTATTTCCTCTTATAGCCTGGGCTAGTGGCTCTATGTATAGGGCGAATAAACCAGGGGATAATGGACAGCCCTGACGGGTAGATCTCTCCAGATTTATTCGGTCTGTTAAACGTCCATTTATCTTAATTCTTGCTGTAGGTGCTGAGTATAGTGTCCTAATACTATTAATTGAACTTTCAGAAAAACCAAATCGCTTCAAGAGTAAGAATAAATATTCCCAGCTAACACAGTCAAAGGCTTTTTCAGCATCTAAACTAACCAGTACTGCTTTCTCCTTTTTTGCCTGAATATTGTGAATTATATGAAGAGAACGTCTTATGTTATCTTGAGTTTGTCGGCCACTGACAAAACCGGTCTGATCCTCCTCAATCAAGTCTGGGACAAATGAGTTCAGTCTACTGGATATTATAGATGCATATAATTTGTAATCTTGGTTTAGAATTGATATTGGCCTATACGAGCTGCACAGTATTTTATCCTTGCCTTCCTTAGGTATTACTGTTATAATCGCCTCTGTCCATGATGGTGGTGTGGTCATTTTCACTAGCGTCCAATTCAGTGATTTTAATAATACCGGTAATAATTCTTCTTCAAACGTTTTATACCACTCGGCTGGCAGGCCGTCTGTACCTGGTGTTTTATTGTTTTTTAGTTTTCTTAACATCATCTTCAGTTCCTTCATATCTATTGGTTTAGTTAAACTTTCAATTGATGGTAAATCTAATGAATTTAAAAATATTTTAACATCTTCTAGATTACTTTGTTCAGGTTGTGTATATAATATTTTATAATATGTTTGAAATGCTTTATCGATTCCTTCTAAATTGTTTTCTAGTTTCCTTGTTTTGGGGTCAACTATTGCGCATACTGATTGCTGCATTTGTTTTTTACGAATTTTCCTAGCAAGTAATTTTGTTGCCTTTGGTCCTGTTTCGTAATATGTCTGTTTCAAAAATTTATATTTCTGTTGGGAAGGTGTCGTGACACGGACCCACAACAGGGGGCGTTAATGAACGGACAATGGATAAGCCAAAAAGTAACAATTTAATGTTGTGAATCGCACAACGAATTACAGACAATAACAATATTGTGGATTGTCAGTTATTCACAAGGTGACGTGTGGGCAGGCTCGAAGATAGAAGACGTCTGGCGAGAGAAGAGCCGGATCCCACACAGCTTCCACCACCAACGGATCTGAAGAACACCGGAGCCGCCAAGCCCTGCGCTGTCTTCAGCAGTCAGACCCGGTACTGCTGGCAGAAACAGAAACAGTTAGTGGTGGGTGTGTGAATACACACCCAGCAATCCTCCGGTGTTTGAATCCTCCAGGAGGGAAAACCTCCACCTCCAATCACACACTCGTGCAGCTCCTGTCTAACCACTTATCTGGTTGGGGTGTGAAGCGAAGCCGTCGCTGATCACACCAAACGCCAATCCCACAGATAAGGCAAACACCACAGGAAAACGGCTGCAAAAGAAGTTCAGACTATTACACAATGTTTTGTTCAGCAGAGAAAATTACCTGAATGGTAGCTGATTTCTCGGCAGGGAGGTGGAGTTGCAGTCCGGCTTTTATGGAGGATGAAGTTGATGAGTGACAGCTGGTGTTGATGATGTGTGACAGCTGTCACTCCAATAGTTCCGACGCCCTCTCGTGCTTGAAGCCCGCACTCCAAGCAGGGCGCCATCTGGTGGTGGTGGGCCAGCAGTACCTCCTCTCCTCTTCAGCGGCCCACACAACAGGACCCCCCCCCTCAACGGGCGCCTCCTGGCGCCCGACCTGGCTTGTCCGGGTGACGATTGTAGAAATCAGCCAGGAGGGCTGGGTCCAGGATGAAGCTCCTCTTCACCCAGGAGCGTTCTTTGGGTCCATACCCCTCCCAGTCCACCAGATACTGGAACCCCCGACCCTTATGACGGACGTCCAGGAGCCGACGCACAGTCCATGCCGGCTCCCCGTCGATGATCCGGGCAGGAGGCGGTGCAGGTCCAGGGGTGCAGAGTTGTGAGGTGTGATGGGGTTTGAGACGTGACACGTGGAAAACCGGGTGGATCCGCAGTGAAGCTGGCAGCTTTAGCTTCACTGCGGCCGGACTGAGGACCTTGAGGATGGGAAATGGTCCGATAAACCGGTCTTTGAGTTTTTGTGACTCCACTTGCAGCAGGATGTCCTTGGTCGATAACCACACCTCCTGCCCGGGCTGGTATGCAGGGGCCGGGGAACGCTGGCGGTCTGCATGGGCCTCGTCCGGGCTTTCAACAGGGCAGAACGGGCGGTCCGCCACACCCGGCGGCACCTCCTGAGGTGGGCCTGGACCGAGGGCACACCGACCTCTCCCTCCACAAGCGGGAACAATGGGGGCTGGTACTCCAAACACACCTCAAACGGGGAGAGGCCGGTGGCAGACGACACTTGGCTGTTGTGGGCGTACTCGATCCAGGCCAGATGGGCGCTCCAGGCCGTCGGGTGCGCGGAGGTTACGCAGCGGAGGGCCTGCTCCAGCTCCTGGTTAGCCCGCTCTGCCTGTCTGTTTGTCTGAGGGTGATACCCGGACGAGAGACTCACGGTGGCCCCCAGTTCCCTGCAGAAGTTCCTCCAAACCTGGGAGGAGAACTGAGGACCACGATCCGAGACGATGTCCGCTGGTATCCCATGCAGACGCACGACGTGGTGGACCAAGAGGTCTGCTGTCTCTTGGGCCGTAGAGAGCTTCGGGAGGGCCACGAAGTGGGCCGCCTTGGAGAACCGGTCCACTATCGTGAGGATGGTGGTGTTGCCCTGGGACGGCGAGAGGCCCGTGACAAAGTCCAGGCCGATGTGGGACCAGGGGCGGTGAGGCACCGGTAGGGGCTGGAGGAGTCCCGATGTCCTCTTATGGTTGGCCTTGCCCCTGGCACAGGTGGTACAGGTCTGGACGTAATCCCGGACGTCAGCCTCCATAGACGCCCACCAGAAGCGCTGCTGGACCACTGCCATGGTTCTGCGCACCCCAGGATGACAGGAGAGCTTGGAACCATGACAGAATTCCAAAACCGCAGCTCTGTATTTTCCAGATCATTGTTTTTTTTTTTTGCTCTCTTAATAGCTGTACTCAGTGATAATAAATTTCCCTCTTACAACAGCTTTCAAAGTGTCCCATAAAATATTAGGATTGACTTGTTCATTGTCATTTAATTGCAAAAAGTTTTCTATTTCTGCTTTAACCTCTTTTATAACGTTTTTATTATTTAATAAACTTGTATTTAGTCTCCGTATTGTCTTTTTAGGTCTTATATCCAAATGAAGTGTTAGATAGATTGGTGAATGGTCTGATATATCCCTAGTACCTATATCACAGCTTTCTGTTCTGTCTATCATTCCTGAATACCAGGAAGAGATCTGTCCGTGAGTATACTGCGTGAGGGGGGGAAAGTAGGTAAAATCTTTTTCCGTTGGATGCATCTCCCGCCATACACCCAGTAAATGTAGGTCATCCAGGCCCTTCCTTAACAATTTACTTTGTGGTGTGACTATCCTCTTATTATTAGATGTATCATTTTTATTCAATATTGTATTAAAGTCACTTGCGCATATTAATATACCCTGTGACTCTGAAGATATTATTTCTAGAATTTTTTCCCAAAAATGCCGATCAAAGTGTGGTGGAAAATAAACGGAGAGAAGAGTAGTCAATTTACAGAACCAATATATACCTGCCTTCACTGTCCCATTTTTGTTTAATAAATTCAAAATGTAGGGAATTATGTATTAGTACCGCAACCCCTCTTTTGTGACCTGATTTAAAAGAACTGTAATAAGTATTTCTAAATCCAAATTTTTTTAATTTCTCGTGTTCTGTTTGGGACAAATGAGTCTCCTGAAGAAACATAATTTGAATTTTCTCCCTTTTTATTTTGGACATTACTCCACTCCTCTTAACAGGGTTGTTCATGCCGTTTATGTTCCATGAAGCTGCTCTAAAATTATTATTAGTTATACCAGTATGCCTGTTTACCTACGCCGACATCACAATAAGAACAAGAACCATTAGAACATAGAACAAATAAAAGTAAAAAAAAGACTTCCAACCTTAGGGCTTCGTTCTGCCCTATCCACCCACTACGTCCTTTCCAACCTTGTAGGAGGAACAGTCCTATCCAAGATAGGGACTCCTTCTCCACCTGAAGCAAAGTTCCTTCTCCTTTGAGCATAACAAACAATTGTCCATTAGTCCTAATCACCATTAATGTGTTTAATTGACAGGGAATAAAAAAAAAACCCTCGAATTAATAAAAAAAACAAAACAAAACAATATATATCTGTGTATCTTGTATTTTTCAGTCATGGCACACGTCGCCAGTTCTGTCTTCAATTATTGAACGTGTGAACGCAGTAGAACATGCAGTTAGTATGTCACACTGTCCTTATCTTAAATTCAAAAGAGATGCATAAGTAAAAGCGTCTTATGTACCTTCATGTTACAGCCCATGTCTTCTTTAGTGAGAAAAAAGAAAAAAAAATAGGCCTCATTATAAAATAAATTATACTTGCTGTCGTTGAAATTCACAGAGCTTCTCGCGGGCGCGTTCGGTGTGCGAGCTGTTCACTTTATTCCAGTGTGCGCCTCAGGAAAGCAGAGGCTCGTCCTCAGCGCGGCACCTGCACGGGGTATCCCCTCTTCTTCATGTCCTCAGCCGCCTCTGCCACATCCTTGTACACGCGTGGACCTTCTTCCCAATGGATCCTCATCTTAGCCGGGTACGGTGTTTGAAAATGAATCTTTTCCTCTTTAAGGATCTTCTCGATGTGTTTGTATTCTTTAAACTTGTTGTTTACCTCCGTCGGCAAGTCGTGCGCGAATGAGATCGTGTTGCCCTCAAAGGTTATCTTTTTTTCCCATGCCGCTTTTAATATCTTCTCTTTCATGTCGTACCTGAGAAAATTAACCAGGATAGATCTTGTTATCGTGTTATCTCGGGGTTTCGGGCCAAGTGACCGGTGTGCTCTCTGTATCTGTAGATCCATGTCTTCCTTAAAGGAAAGTTGCTCTTTTAAAAAAGCTGTAATGAATGCTAGCATAGCGCTCCCTTCGGCCCCTTCTTTAACACCGTAAATACGGATATTATTGCGACGAGATCTCCCTTCTAAATCAGTGACTTTGTCCTGGAGAGTTTTTTGTTGTTTGAGACAATAAAGCAGTGTGTCTCTCAGATCCACGTTCACTGTCTCGAGCTCGTCCACTCGCTGTTCAGTCTCAGTGAGCCTTATACTGTGGTTACGAATATCCGCACTGACCTCCTCCAGCTTCTGGTTCACTTCAGCCTTAAAATTGTTCAAATCTTGTTTGATATCCCTTTTCATTGCGTTGATGTCGTTTTGCATTTCTTTTATACTGCCGCATAAGTTCTGTATGGCTTTAGCGGTAGATAGCTCGCTTCCCTCGTCTGGCTCTGCGGCCTGCATCGCGCTTGTTTGGTCCTCAGCGTTTGTAGAATTAGTCTTCTCTTGACTGTCGCTTTTTGGACCCCCTTGTCTCTTCTTTGATCTAACTCCACGCATAATATGTCATTTTGGACACATACATAATCAATTTATCGAGTTTTGTGGAGTTTTTTTCACATCTGATCAGGACCACCAAAACATTAGACCGCCATCTTGAAACGCTCACCCGGAAGTCCTCTAGGTTAAAGCCTTTCTATAACATTATAAAAGCACAGCAATGGTTAGTGAGTGAAATATAATCTTGTTCAGCAGTTGCTGTTTTCTTAGCTGTCTCCACCTTATTTTGCCTCAAATCCTAGGACACAATCACAAAAGGGTTTATTAAAAGGTAGATGGTGAACAACTTATGATTTGGCCATTAAAAAAAAAATTCAGCCAGAAGACGAGTTTTTTGCTTTAATCCATTCAATTAGGTGAGTTAGAATCTCAAAATTACAGCCCAACGATAAATAGGCAAGCCACCTTAATTGGCCGATATGAACTACTTGCAAATAAATTGGTATTGGTGTTTAAAATGGCTGTTAAATGACAAAGAAACTGAGAGGGGGGAAAGTAACTATAAGATAAAGCTATTCATGTTTCAATGCAGCCCATGTCACTGACACATATTTTTTTTAAAAGAACTTATGGAAAAGCTCTCAAGCCTTCTTATTCCCAAATACTAATGTCGGTTTAATGAACCAGATTTGTGTTGAAGCCTGTCGCTGTATTCAGTCTCTTACTGTCTTGCTGCTGCTGGCAGCAGAACACGACACAACAAAACTTTTTATACGTTTTATATGAATTAGTGTAAGATGTCAGAGGTGGGATGTTTGCAAAATAGTAACGCTGCCTACAGTGATTTTTACCTGAGGCCAAAATATGTCCATCGGGTATTGCGAAGGCCTTGTGTCCATTCGTTTCTGTTCATCGTCTGTCTGTGCTCACCATATGTGCTTTCCTATTGCTGCCAGGGTCTTCAAATTCACAGGGAGTATTCTTGGGACACAGACCTTGGACATGTTCAAAGAGAGCTAACTCTGACCTATTTTAAGAGATCAAAAGGTCACATTCTGTTTCCTATTTTTATGCTCATATGGCCGAGGATATTTTAGCATTGCGTTATATTTATGTGATGCCACCATTTGTGCAAAATGAAACAAACTTCAAACTGACAAAATATTGAAGGCAGTCTGGTGCAACAGTTCGCACGATGAGTCACAAATCACAACTTGCACAACAATTGAATCCAATGCGAATGACAAGAGATCTAATTAAAAATATTTAATGAAAACAGAACGTTTACCTTTGCTCTCTGTCACACGGTGTCTGACTCAGGCACAGAGCTGCATGAGGCAGCTCACTCTGCAGGGCCAGAGAAAGGAGCAGACCCTAAATACGCATGTTCTTGTTTGTGGGGAAGAAACCCACGCAGACACGGGAAGAACATGCAAACTCCACTGGGAAGTGATCCCACGACCTTCTTGCTGTGAGGCACCAGTACTAACCACTAAGCCACCATGGTACATCTGGTGTTGCATCAGTGAGCTTTTGCTCTGGTCTTGCTGCATAAGTGATAAGTTTAGCACCTCCTTTTAGCTTAGGCGATCAATGGCAAAGAAAACCTACAGAATGGCGACTCTGCATGACACGAAGTTGCCTATTCATGATATCCTGTCGGCATATGTTCATGTTTCAAACTAATGGCCAGTGAATAATACAACAAGACTCTCTTTGTATTCCTCTGACTGTAGGCACTTTTTCATGGGAAGTTCATTGACACGGGCTTCTCCTTGCCTTTCTACAAGCGCATGCTGAACAAGAAGCTAATCCTTAAAGACCTGGAGTCCATTGACCCTGAGTTCTACAACTCACTCATTTGGATCAGGTGATTGGTTCCTTCTTGTACTGTGTTCAGTATTCTGGAAGTAGAGCGTGTAAACATTAGCCAATCTGTAGACTGATGGTGATTGCTGAACAGAATACAATGATTTGCAAATCTTCTTCCACCTATATTCAATTGAATACACCACAAAGACAAGATATTTAATGTTCAAACTGATGAACTTTATTGTTTTTGTGCAAATATCTGCTCATTTTGAAGTGGATGCCTGCAACATGTTTCAAAAAAGCTGGGACAGTGGTATGTTTACCACTGTGCTACATCACCTTTCCTTCTAACAACACTCAATAAGTGTTTGGGAACTGAAGGCACTAATTGTGAGTGTCATGATTGGGTATAAAAGGAGCATCCCCAAATGGCTCACCCGTTGTTCACAAGCGAAGATGGGGCAAGGATCACCACTTTGTGAACAATGGCGTGAAAAAATAGTCCAACAGTTTAAGAACAATGTTTCTCAAAGTTCAATTGCAAGGAATTTAGGGATTCCATCATATACAGTCCATAATATAATCAGAAGATTCAGAGAATCTGGAGAATGTTCTACACGTAAGCGGCAAGGCTGAAAACCAGCATTGAATGCCCGTGACCTTCAATCCCTCAGGGGTACTACATCAAAAACCAATATCATTGTGTAAAGGATCTTACCACGTGGCTCAGGAACACTTCAGAAACCCATTGTCAGTTAATACAGTTTCTCACTACATCTACAAGTACAACTTAAAACTCTACCATGCAAAGGGAAAGCCATACATCAACAACAACCAGAAACACCGCCACCTTCTCTGGGCCCGAGCTCATTTGAATAGACAGACGCAAGTGGAAAAGTGTGCTGTGGTCTGATGAGTCCACATTTCAAATTGTTTTTGGAAATCATGGACGTCGTGTCCCTCTGGACAAAAGAGGAAAAAGACCATCCAGATTGTTGCCAGCGTTAAGTTCAAAAGCCAGGCATCTGTGATGTATGAGGGTGTGTTAGTGCCCATGGCATGAGCAGCTTACACATCTGTGATGGCACCATCAATGCTGAAAAGTGCATCTAGGTTTTAGAGCAACACATGCTGCCATCCAAGCAATGTCTTTTTCAGAGGACATCCCTGCTTATTTCAGCAAGACGATGCCAAGCCACATTCTGCACGTTACAACAGCGGGCTTCGTAGTAAAAGACTGCAGGTACTAGACTGGCCTGCTTGCAGTACAGACCTGTCGCCATTGAAAATGTGTAGCACATTATGAAGTGCAAACTACGACAACGGAGACCCCGGACTGTTGAACAACTGAACTCGTACATCAAGCAAGAATGGAAAGACTCCCACTACAAAGCTTCAACAATTAGTGTCCTCAGTTCCCAAACACTTAATGAGTGTGTTAGAAGGAAAGGTGATGTAACACAGTCATAAACATAACACTGTCCCAGCTTTTTTGAAACACGTTGCAGGCATCTATTTCAAAATGAGCAAATATTTTGCACAAAACAAGTTTATCAGTTTGAACATTAAATATCTTGTCTTTGTGGTGTATTCAGTTGAATATAGGTTGAAGAGGATTTGCAAATCATTATATTCTGTTTTTATTTACATTTTACACAACATCCCAACTTCATTGGAATTTGGGTTGTATATTTGGTATGCATGTACAGCTTGCCTGTGTAACCATAGTAACATATGAAATTTTCACCTTAATGCTGCATTCACGTGGTGATGGTATGTACCAGACGGTAAAGTGAATATTCCATTGTTTTTGATGAGATGATAATAAAATAAGAATTCCACCACCACTGGCTGTGAGAGCTCCAGTTACACACAAACAACCACAAACTGGCTGGTGGTTAGTGTAGAAACTCTGTTTTAGATCTGATCAATAGAAATAACTTGCATGTTACAGAGAGAAATTAAGCTCTCCGGTCACAAAATGTTGCCCTTTCAAGCAACAATCAAATCCATAAGATTCTAAATTAAAATAAAATCGTACAAACTGCTGTAGCTCTGTTCTATTTTTCAATTTAAATAAATTGTCATTCATATCATTAACACCGCAAAATTACAGCCTTTAGCATCATCAATGGGAGACAGTGATTTTAATATAATCAGCAGTATGGTGGTGCCCTGCAACAGACTGGCTGCCTGTCCAGGTTGTACCCCGTCACACTCCCTATGACTGCTGGGATAAACTCCAGTGAGTGAGCAGTGTGGCGGTTCTTCTGCCATCAACATGTGAATGTAGGATTGCTAAGATAATCAAAGGAGTTTAAACAGAGATGTTGTCTTTGTTCCCACTTCTGGTGATTTGGAAATATCTCATCAATATGTGCACTGTTATCATGTGGTACAAGATGCTGTGTTTCATTAAGATGTCCAATACTAAATAAGTAAAATACATTGTGAGAGGTCTAAGTGAACAGTGAGATTTATTACAATACTCACAGTTTACATCTGTGGGTTCATGTTGCACAATGCAAGATGAAAATTCAGAAACTAAAGCTAAACACAAGATTCCATCTTCAGTACTATAAATATTAAACCATGCATTATCATTATGTCCAGGGACAACAATATTGAAGAATGTGGTCTGGAAATGTACTTCTCTGTGGACATGGAGATCCTGGGAAAGATCACATCTCATGACCTGAAACCTGATGGCACCAATGTTTTAGTCACTGAGGAAAACAAGGAAGAGTATATCAGGTACCCTGTGCCACACAGACGTCTCACTGCCTAACAGTTTGTACACATTTTTATGGTTTTATTGCATCATGTTAAAGGAAAAGCGGTACGTTTCTTTGTAATTTTTTAAATCTCGGCTAGTAAAAAGTATTTCCACTGTGATCTAATTTAATAATATATACGAGGTCTATTAGAAAAGTATCCGACCTTATTATTTTTTTTCAAAAACCATATGGATTTGAATCACGTGTGATTGCGTCAGACAAGCTTGAACCCTCGTGCGCATGCGTGAGTTTTTCCACACCTGTCGGTTGCGTCATTCGCCTGTGAGGAGTGGTCCAGCCCCCCTCGGCGGGATTTTCATTGTCAGGAAATGGCGGAATGATTTGGGCTTTTTTCCATCAGAATTTTTTCAGAAACTGTTAGAGACTGGCAGCTGGAAACCATTAAAAAAATCTATCTGGCTTCAAAATTTACAGGCTTCACAGAGAATAAGGACTGTTACTACAGCTTTAAGGACGGCTTTAACGAAGCTCGGCGCGCCGCGCTCCGTGCCGCCATCGAGAGCCACAAACCACTGGATCATTTCTAAACGGATGGCTCTGTGGAGCCGGGGACCATCGTGTGCACTTTCTCTGGTTATCACAAGAGCGGACATCAAGCCATTTTCTGGCAGATTTCACTTTTAACAAGAGATTTTGTCATGGAAAGCCGAGCGGAGGCTTCGCGCGTCACTACCGATTTGCTGATGGAGCGAGACAAAGGAACACCTCCGTTTTGGTCTCACAGGACGGCTTTGAGATGGCGTTCAGACAGCTGTTGGTGGTTTTTCCATCGAGTGATTATCCGAGAAATTGTGGATGTGCCTGGACATGCCAGAACATGTCCCGTGAGGCTTCATCACGGCATTGCTTTGCGCCATGCGGCATGTCACAGGGCCACATACAGACAAACAAACACATTAACACCTGCACGCACACCTACGGACAATTTAATGTTTCAAATCCATCTAACCTACATGTCTTTGGATGTGGGAGGAAGCCAGAACACCCGGAGGGAACCCACGCAAACATGGGGAGAACATGCAAACTTCACACAGAAAGGCCAAAGTTGGCAATTGATCCCATGAACTTCTTGCTGTGGGTCAACAGTTTTAACCACTAAGCCACCGTGCTGCCCTTAACATGAAATCAAAGTTACGTATGTAACTACAGTTCTGTGAATTCCGGATGACCGCCAGAGGGCAGAGCTTAGCACCTGGATTATTCCATGCTAAAATAGAACTGTAAAAGGTAAACAAACTGATTTTACACAGTACACTCCTTATTAAGTAAGACTAGACTATTTCGTATCTGCTCACAGGAAGTAAAAAAAAAAGTAATCAAAACTACATTAAGCATGCAGGGGTTAATTAATCATGCACATTGCTTTTTCAGATCAGTAAGTTTAACAAATGTTTTACTGTGCACAGAGACCAACATGCACATTTAATGCATCTCTTTAATGCTTATGAGCAAGCACTTCTTTGTGCAAAACTCTGTGTTCATACAACAAAAATCACATTTGGAGAACATTTTCATGACCCTTGAAATGCTGCCTTTATTTGAAAATTATTGATACCAGTCAGCCATGAAAAAAAGTGACTGGGAGGCTTTTGAAAACATGCAGAAATCAGCCACAGAACAGAAAAGAAACAAGCTGTGTTCCTTAAGGGCCCCGTCACACATGATGCAGCTACGTACAACTCCAGGGCGACAGGCTTGTGAGTGCACCACTAACCATCACGCCGATGAGCAGGCCGTGAACATTGCCGGTGCCAATGGTTTGTGCACGCAGGAACACAGTGCCAGCAGCTGCACGATGTGGTTACACATCGTGCAGCTGTTTCTTGGACAGTCATACAGGGCTGTCATAAAGTACGGTCCTTTTTATTTTTTTCAAAAACTATATGATTTCATTCATATGTTTTTACGTCAGACATGCTTGAACCCTCGTGCGCATGGCGTGAGTTTTTCTTCGCCTGTGAGCACTCCTTGGGGAGAGGTCGTCCACCCCTCGTCGGAATTCCGTTGTCTGAGAAGTTGCTGAGAGACTGGCGCGTTGTTTGCTCAAAATTTTTTCTAAACCTGTGAGACACATCGAAGTGGACACGGTTCGAAAAATTAAGCTGGTTTTCAGTGAAAATTTTAACGGCTGATGAGAGATTTTGAGGTGAGACTGTCGCTTTAAGGACTTTTCACGGTGCGAGACGTCGCGCAGCGCTCTCAGGCGGCGTCATCAGCCTGTTCAGCTGAAAACCTCCACATTTCAGGCTCTATGATCCAGGACGTCGTGAGAGAACAGAGAAGTTTCAGAAGAAGTCGGTTTCAGCATTTTATCCGGATATTCCACTGTTAAAGGAGATTTTTTTAATGAAAGACGTGCGGACGGGTCCGCGCATCAGGACGCAGCCGCCGCGACGGTCCCGCCACAGGAAAACACCTCTGTTGAAAGCCTTAAGGACAAGTTGGAACATGTCCTGCCTGTAAACAATTTCTCATATACTCACTCCACTGAAAGCCATCAAAAGCCGCCTGGATTTTACAAATGGTTATCAACACAGAGGTGTTTTTCCTGTGCCGCCGCACCGCGTCGGCTGTGGTCCCGACGCGCGGATCCGTCCGCACGTCTTTCATTAAAAAAATCTCCTTTAACAGTGGAATATCCGGATAAAATGCTGAAACAGACTTCTTCTGAAACTTCTCTGTTCTCTCACGACGTCCTGGATCAATAGAGCCTGAAATGTGGACGTTTTCAGCTTGAACAGGCTGATGACGCCGCCTGAGAGCGCTGCGCGACGTCTCGCACCGTGAAAAGTCCTTAAAGTGACAGAATCACCTCAAAATCTCTCATCAGCCGTTAAAATTTTCACTGAAAACCAGCTTAATTTTTCGAACCGTGTCCACTTCGATGTGTCTCACAGGTTTAGAAAAAATTTTGATCAAACAACGCGCCAGTCTCTCAGCAACTTCTCAGACAAAGGAATTCCGACGAGGGGCTGGACGACTCCTCCCACAAGGAGTGCTCACAGGCGAATGACGTCACCGACAGACGTGGAAAACCTCACGCATGCGCACGAGGGTTCAAGCATGTCTGACGTAAAAACATATGAATGAAATCCATATAGTTTTTGAAAAAAATAAAAAGGACCGTTACTTTATTGACAGCCCTCGTAAATTCCTACAACCCCACATTAAGATTTGTTTTGAGCCAAAGAAAATAATGCTTGCATTCTTTTATGCATCTCTGCTCTCAAACTGTGTGATTTTGAAGTTAAATGTAACATGAAATCTGGTTATCCGTTAATTTTAATTTCCAAAGCCTAAGTCTAGTTGCCACTGTGGCCACCTTTGAGTGAATGAATCAGAATATATTAGATTTTTTTTTTTAATGGAATTATCTATTATTTAAATATTGATGGAAAACTTGTTTCCAAAGATAGATTATTCAGTCAACATAAAAAATTTAACAACAACATTAGCACTGATAGGCTATGTCGTGGGGTATTGTGTGTTGGGAATCACCAGGTTTTCTAGAAATTTGTGATGAACATGTTTTGTTGAAATACAAATTCTAGTCATTGACTTTGAGTTTAAGAAATGTTACGTCGTTCAAAATGTTGTTTTACAGCCTGATGGCAGAGTGGAGGTTTTCCCGTGGGGTCGAAGGTCAGACCAAAGCTTTTTTGGATGGTTTTAATGAGGTTGTTCCCCTTCAGTGGCTCCAGTATTTTGATGAGAAGGAGCTGGAGGTGAGCATTTTTTGGTTGAGAGTAATAAGAGCTACTTCTTTTGAGTTCAGTTTTTAACTGCTAGTGTGTATATTTGTGTGTACTCATTTGTTTCAGGTGATGCTTTGTGGCATGCAGGAAGTGGACTTGCAGGACTGGCAGAGGAACACAGTGTATCGTCATTATACCAGGAACAGCAAACAGATCATCTGGTTCTGGCAGGTATGTTCGCATGCAGCTGAGCAGAATGTTTTATATTTTGAATGTTTTTGCAGTAAGATTAATTTGCACCAGTGTACACAACAAGATGTAGCTTACGAGTGACATTTCTACACTGCATGAATATTAAGAAAAAATGTAACTGTTAAACATAAGAAGACCCCCCACCCCCAATGTTAAAAGCTACCCTAACACCCCACATACACACACTTACACTCTTAGGTGATGGACAAGTGTTTAAAAGACTGGGCTAGTGACCTTAGGATCCTTTGTTTAAATCCCTGTCAGACTGGACTTAGGTAGTTTCTCCTGGTGTGTAGTGAGCGCTTTGCACATCAGCACCCTGACATCACTGTGTGTGACTGAGTGGAGGGGTGAATTAGGCATTACTGTAAAGCTCTTACACCCGAGATACTCATTATGCAGCTCAGGAGGCACATGCAGCTCGTTAAGCTTTAATTGATGGCTCGCATAGTAGATTATAACAATATAACACAGCCAATACATTCCCTAAAAGAGGGACTGTCAAACCTGGCAACGCAGCCTGCTTACATCATTTAACCTCATTGCACGCTTGCAGCCAGGTTAGTTCACTCCACTAGCCAGTGTGAGGTGCATGCACAAAATGGATAGATTTCTAATTAAAAAGAGGCAGAAACCAGCACAAAAACCAGATGGACAGACACACAGTGTTGTAACGAATAGTGAGGAAAAATGAGTCTGAGGAAGCAGCAAACGAAAATCAACATGAAGACGCCGGTGAGGAGAGGAGCAGGCAAATGTCAGGTGTTCCCAGTAAAAAAAAAAAAAAAAAGAAAAAGGATACGAACCATACAAGATGAGCACAGGAATTTTTAAGAGAAGTGGACAGACATTCTTATTTGTTCTTCATGGCATGAACCCTCTGTGCTTAATGTGCAACAAACCCACGCCTGTTTCAAACGAAGCAACTTGAAGCGCCATTTCAAAACTGCGCATCCACAATTAAATGAAAGTTATCTGGCAGTGAACTAAGAAAGAGGAAAATAGCACAGCTCACTGCTTCACTTTATGGGCAGCAAAATCTTATTCACAGGACAACCTCCACTGCAGAGCGTTTAACAGAGACATCTTTTGAAATAATGTGGATTTTGGTGCGGGCCAAAAAAAAAAACATTCTCAGACTCTGAGATAGTAAAAGACAGATTTTTTTGCTTCAGCAGAAATACTGCTCACAGACATTGACAGCAAGGACACGATCCTTAAACAAATAAAAGGATTAGTTGTCTGATTCAACAATAATGAGGCGGATGGAAGACATCGTAAAGGAGGTACATGACCAGTTCTTGGCTGATCCGCACGCCGCACCTTGTTTCAGTATTGCAGTGGATGAAAGCACCAATGTCACCGATGTTGCTCAGCTGTGCATTTGGGCGAGGTTCCTAAAAGAAAACTCTTTTCGAGAGGAAATGTTGTGCTTACTACCACTCTATGGCCAAACAAGAGGTGAGGCTATTCTGAATGCACTTGTGGTATTTTTTGAGGAAAGTCATCACATCTGGTCCAAACTTGCAAATTTCATCAGCTTCCACTGCATCATCCATCAGGAGGCACTGGAATCAAAGCTCAGAAACAGTGAATTTCAAAATGTGATGCAAAAAGTTGTGCATGTGGTCAATTACATTGTTTCAAGAACACTAAACAACAGACAGTTGATTCAAGACTATGACACAGAGTACAGCGATTTAATGTTGCACAGTGAAATAAGATGGTTGTCCAGCGGAAACGTGCTGGAGCGGTTCCTGAGCCTCCTTCGTGAAATCAGCACTTTCTTGGACAGCAAGGGGAAACACCAGCCAGAGTTGAAAGACCCACACTGGATCATACAGCTGGCCCTCCTTACTGACATTACCTGTCACCTGAGCGCTCTCAACTTGCAGCTCCAAGGGAGAGACAAGTTTCTGAGTGACATGATGAAGGCAGTCAGAGCATTCCAAAACAAAATAACTGCTCTGTGGATACCTCACAGAACTCATCCACTTCCCAAAACTCAGAGTTACAACTACAAGTAACCCATCTCTGCAGCAACACTTCAGCTACAGAGGATTTGTTGAAGTTTTGGAGGAGCTGAAGGCTGCAGTACCTTAGTACTGGGATGAGCGGAAACTGGCACGCATGTCCTTGACTTTCTTCATGTTGTATTTGTAGTTTGTTGTTGCAGTCACAGTGAGGCATTCAAGATGTGCATGGGTCAGTCGGATCTAATGGAATCCATGATGGGGATTGTCGGCATTGTTCGCCAGGCGCTCGAAAAGCCAGATAGTGACGTAGAAATCTCCCCCACCCCGCCATGCATCCACACACGTTGCTGCGTCTAATTTTGCAAAAAAAAAAAAAAAAAATGCGAGCGGATGCAGCAGGATGCTCGTGCGGCATGTGTGTTGTGAAAGGCCCTTATGGCAGATCTGGGTAAGGGATGCATTCTTACTTGACGATGATGGGTCACTCAGGTAGGATTGTAGTAGTCGATTTTTGGAGGGTGAGTATAGTCTTGATTTCCTCGTCCTTTTCATCGGACCAGTCCTGGTGTTTGCGTGTAGCTTGTCCGACATATTCCAGAGCAGTTTGGTCGACCATGTTTTTGAAATAGGTCCACTGTCCTCAATATTTCCCTGTCTGGGTGAGGTTTGCATCATTCTACTATCCAGGTCTGTAGAAAGGTTGGACAAGAAAGTTGGGTCCATGAAGTTAGAGATTTAGTCTCCTAGCAAACTGTTGTTGTCCGTGGGGTCTTTTCTTTGGCTGGATGTGGAGGCTCTTCTTTGATATGACCAAACTGTGATTTGTCCAGCAGTCCGTGCCACACATTGCTTTTGGGACCCTCACCCTCACCTGTCCCTTTTCCTGACAACAACGTAGTCTGATAGGTGCCAATGTCTGGAGCAGCGATGCATCCACATCGTCTTATTGCACAGACAGGCAGACAAAACATGATGTTTGAGATTGACAGTTCATGAGTAGAACACATTCTGGGGAGCAGAAATCCACTGTTGCTGCATTTTCCAGTGGGGGTGTCTACCAGTGATGGCCTCCCAAGTTTTGTGGTCTGTACCAGTCGTGGCATTGAAGTCGTCAAGGAGGATTATATTTTCTGGCTTGGCAATGGCAGTCAAGACATTCAGTCAAGGCCTTGAGCCACTTGTGTACAGGTTTGCAACTATAGCGTGGGCGCATCCCCTCCTGCTTGTTCTCTGCTCCCCCGTACCCCTCCCCCAGGAGGATTTTCTTAAAAAGACCTGAAAGTTCAGCTCCAATTTGCCAGAAGGTACATCTGAGATGCAAGTCAAGATTTGATGTTTTGGTGAAAGGAATTCCTCCTCTATACCACTTCATCATGAAGGTGTATAACTATACATAATTTCTGCAGTCACAGACACAGAAGCCTATAACTTCTTCTGGGTTGTCTGGGTGTCTTGGTTATTTTCCTTACTCTTCTCCGTCTTGCACAGTCACTCAGTTTTTGAGAACTGTCAACTCTATATTTGTTCATAATTTATTGTAAGTAAAGTCCAAGACATATTCAGTGACCTGGAAATATTCATATATCCATCCCCTGACTTGTCTGAAGAAAACTGGCAATAAAAGTGATTATTTACAGGTGACACAGTTTCATCTTCATCCTGGTAGATGGCAGCAAATTTTTGTAAAGAATGTCTTGGTACATTTTTCTAGCCATCCTTCCTTCAATTATATGAGCTTTGCCAGTGCCGTATGCTGAAAAACAGCCTCACACCCTGATAATCCCACCACTGTTGGTATGATGTTCTGGGGTGATGTGCAGTGCCATTTATGGTGTGTATTATGGCATCCAAAGAGTTCAGTTTTGGTCTCATCTGATCAGACTATAGTGTGTGTGTGTGTGTGTGTATATGTATATATATATATATATATATATATGCTCCCATTTTGTATGAGATGAACTCAAAGATCTAAAACTTTTTCCACATACACAATATCACCATTTCTCTCAAATATTGTTCACAAACCAGTCTAAATCTGTGATAGTGAGCACTTCTCCTTTGCTGAGATAATCCATCCCACCTCACAGGTGTGCCATATCAAGATGCTGATTAGACACCATGATTAGTGCACAGGCGTGCCTTAGACTGTCCACAATAAAAGGCCACTCTGAAAGGTGCAGTTTTATCACACAGCACAATGCCACAGATGTTGCAAGATTTGAGGGAGCGTGCAGTTGGCATGCTGACAGCAGGAATGTCAACCAGAGCTGTTGCTCGTGTATTGAATGTTCATTTCTCTACCATAAGCCGTCTCCAAAGGCGTTTCAGAGAATTTGGCAGTACATCCAACCAGCCTCACAACCGCAGACCACGTGTAACCACACCAGCCCAGGACCTCCACATCCAGCATGTTCACCTCCAAGATCGTCTGAGACCAGCCACTCGGACAGCTGCTGGAACAATCGGTTTGCATAACCAAAGAATTTCTGCACAAACTGTCAGAAACCGTCTCAGGGAAGCTCATCTGCATGCTCGTCGTCCTCATCGGGGTCTCGACCTGACTCCAGTTCGTCGTCGTAACCAACTTGAGTGGGCAAATGCTCACATTTGCTGGCATTTGGCATGTTGGAGAGGTGTTCTCACGGATGATGCGAAGGAGATGTGTTGCACTGCATGAGGCAAATGGTGGTCACACCAGATACTGACTGGTATCCCCCCCCAATAAAATAAAACTGCACCTTTCAGAGTGGCCTTTTATTGTGGGCAGTCTAAGGCACACCTGTGCACTAATCATGGTGTCTAATCAGCATCTTGGTATGGCACACCTGTGAGGTGGGATGGATTATCTCAGCAAAGGAGAAGTGCTCACTATCACAGATTTCGACTGGTTTGTGAACAATATTTGAGGGAAATGGTGATATTGTGTATGTGGAAAAAGTTTTAGATCTTTGAGTTCATCTCATACAAAATGGGAGCAAAACCAAAAGTGTTGCATTTATATTTTTGTTGAGTATATATATATATATATATATATATATATATATATATATATATACACACACACGAGGTCTGTTAGAAAACTAGCCGACCTTTTTATTTTTTGCAAAAACCATATGGATTTGAATCACGTGATTGCATCAGCCAAGCTTGAACCTCCGTGCGCATGCGTGAGTTTTTTCACGCCTGTCGGTTGCATCATTCGCCTGTGAGCAGGCTTTGTGTGAGCAGTGGTCCACCCCTCTCGTCGGATTTTTATTGCGAATAAAATGTCTGAATGATTTGGAGCTTTGCTGCATCAAATTTTTCCAGAAACTGTGAGAGACCTCCAGGTGGACACCATTCGGAAAATTCAGATGGCTTTCAGGGACGATTTTATGGGGATTACACAGATTAAGGAGTGCTCCAGCCGGTTTAAAGACCGCCCACAGCGGCTGAGAGCGCGGCGCACTCCGAGCGCCGATCGACAGGATGACACCCCGCTGAAACAACCAGATCATTTCCAAAGTGAAGGCTTTGTTGATCCGGGACGTCGTCTGACTTCCACAGAAATGGCAGAAGATGTGGACATCGGCACATTCCACTGTTACAGGAGTTTTTGTCATGGAAAGAGAAGCAGAGGGATGCGCCACGGAGCCGCTCATGGCGCGGACAAAAGCACCTCCGTGTTGGTCTCACAGCACGGCTTTCAGACGGCTTTCAGTGGCTTTTCAGTCGTGTGACTATCCGAGAAATTGTGGATGAGCTGGACATGCCAGAACATGTCCTGTGAGGCTTCATTATGGCGTTGCTTTGCGCCATGTGGCTCCGTCCCGACGTGCGAATTTCTCCGCTCCTCTTTCCATGACAAAAACTCCTGTAACAGTGGAATGTGCCGTTCATTTCCAAACTGAATGCTGTGTTGATCCGGGACATCGTCTGACTACCACAGAAATTGCAGAAGATGTGGACAGCTTCAATGGGCTCAGGCACCTTACATAGGCCAGAATTAATCTTTTGTGTGGATATAATTAATTATTTTGCCACAAGCAACTGTTGAATTTGAAACAACAAAGTTGTGTAATTTCCGACGGTACTTGAATGCAGCATCAGTGGCAGCAGGAGCTGCTGTGCGCGCTTATTATTTTGTATTAAATATAACAATATGAGTGTAGGAATGACAATCCAGTCCTTCTGTACATGTGGCAACGGGTAGATGAATAAAAATGATGATATAAAGAGCTGTTCTGGAAGGAAGAATTCACATTGTGGATCAGTGATCAGCTGGTGGAATAACCGCACGAGTCAATGCGCGCGTTCACACAGATTAATTTACTGCTCTGATATCTTCAATCATCTTTACACTTATATTTATATTTATTCTCCCTTTTGACAGTTTTCTGTTATAAATCAATATATATGGCTTAGAACGTAATACAGTGATACAGCAGTGACCACAGCACACTTTTTTTTTTTTAAATGGAGGAAGACTGAGCGCACAGCGTGTCGACAGTGAGGATTCTGATGATGATGGAGATGATCCCTCTTTTGTTCTGGCGCAGGTGGTCCACCAACGTGCACACAGATCTCCACAGATTATGTTTGCAGTTTCTCCAGGACTCAGGCGCTATGAGCTCCGTCCCAGCATTGAGTCCTGGAACTCAGAGATGCAGACACACACTGCTCCAGCTGTGGCTCCCGGCACATTTTGTTAAAGCGTCGAGATTGTGAGCTTCGGTTTTGTTAAGTTCCTCTTTCGTCTCTTTTGCGCTCTTGCTTCACAGACTGTTCGGTGACAAAGCTCTTTCGTCCACCTTTTCTCAACGAATTGTGACGTTTTTTACTTTTTCCCTTTGTTCGTCGTGTGCCGTGTGACTGGGCCATTACATGCACAACCATTGGGCAGATAAATATAATGTCTTACCTTATTTGCCCAACCATGATCGTGTATTTGACATGTTTTGTGCATCTAAACTATGTTTTTTACACCTCTTTTTAAGGCTCTATTGCGGGGTTTGTTTGACACATTTAATGGTGCCGTCTTTAATTACTGCAAAAACACCACAATGGATGAAAACAGACAAACTTCATAAGCATTTTGAATGGAAGCCTGTTAACAACGATGAAACAGTTTTTGAACAAAATGCTGCTTGTTGGCTGTAAGATGGTGTTAGTTTGACAATGTTCCCTGGTTGTGATGAGCCAAACAGAACCACTTTAGATCACAGCTCCTCCGCGGGGCTGCGAACCCTCCCGCAGCCGGCGAGAAAATATCCGCCTTTTTTCCCTCCCGCGTTGAAACCGGAAGTGAGCTTACAAGCGCGCTCATTGGTTGGTTGTGGTTGGGTGTATATGCTCGCGTATTTACTTTATTGACCCAACGGTTGGGCGTATAGCCACTCTCTTATTGTAACATGATACAAACAGGAAAATAAAATAATTGGGAAGTGCTGCCTGGCAATAAGTTAATAAAATGTTCTCAAATAAACAACAAATATGTCAGTTGATACTGTCAATTGATTTCCTGAAAGCTGCGCGCTTTATGCAGTGTGAATTCACACACACACCCCGTGTAAATATAAGGTCTTACCTGTGCGTTTTAATGACGAAAAGTCACTCTGCGGCACTTTGCGCCATCACATAAGCCTTCTCCCCCCTCCTTCCCCACCGGTTCTCTGTCTTGGCACATCAAGTCCAAAAAGTCACAGTGCCTCAATAATGCCTCATTTTCTATAGCCTCCATGTGATCCTGGCTGCACACGTGACGAAATCTCAAGAAAAAGTTATAAAATTGCTCAGTCCCATGAGGAACATGATAAACCCACTGAAACCACTTGGAACAAACTGTTTGTGGGCACTCTTTCAGAACAAAATGCTAGTTGGACAAGAGGCCTAAGCATTCAGGTTTAAATAGTTTGGAGTTGGAAAATATGCATAGAAATGATTAGGTTAGAATGTTTACTTGCCTCATAATTGTGCATCCTGTGTATATATTCATTGTTTTAGCTCTCGCACAAACATGTATAATTCAGATTATACCTTTTAACTCGTGCAAAGCCCTGCACACAGTAAGCTAGTGTGATGTTTTCATCACTGTTTCTGTCTAGGACCTTTTTGTAAAATTATTGTTATTGTGGTCATGGTTATATTCATTGTTTTTCTTTGCATCATAAATGTTATATATATTTTTAATGATATGAACCAGCTGGGATTCATACAAGAGCAATATATGCAGACCAGGTGAGGCAGTGAGTGAGGGGGACCCCAAGTGGAAGGTCACCCATTCAAGGCCATTTGTGTTCTGTTCTCTCAATACAGCTGGACTGGTTTTTATGTTTGTAGACTATAAATATGGTAGTGGATGCACAGCGAGAATAATTAACAGCGTTCATCGGCACTTTCTCTCTTTGTAGCTGGTGAAAGAAGTGGACAATGAGGTGCGATTGCGGCTAATGCAGTTTGTGACTGGAACCTGCAGACTTCCTCTGGGTGGCTTTGCTGAACTAATGGGTCTGTAACACACACACACATATACCCACACACGCATACTACAAATATATATTGAGAGAGAGAGAGCGATCCATTGTTGAAGAAGGCAAGTGATACAGGTTCTCTAAAATATCAACAACCCCAATTGCAATGAAGTTGGGACTTTGTGTAAAATGTAAATAAAAACAGAATACAATTATTTGCAAATCCTCTTCCATCTATATTCCATTGAATACAGCACAAAGACAAGATATTTAATGTTCAAACTGATAAACTTTTAAACACATTGTTTTTATGCAAATATTTGCTCATTTTGAATTGGATGCTTGCGACACTTTTCAGAAAAGCTGGGACAGTTAGTATGTTTACCACTGTGTTATATCACCTTTCCTTCTAAAAACAATGTGTTTGGGAACTGAGGACACCAATTGTTGAAGCTTTGTAGGTGGAATTCTTTCCCATTCTTGCTTGATGTACGACTTCAGTTGTTCAACAGTCTGGTTGTTGTATTTTGTGCTTCATGGTGTGCCACACATTTTCATTGGGTGACAGGTCTGGGCTGCAGGCAGGCCAGTTTAGTACCTGCACTCTTTTACTACGAAGCCACGCTGTTGTAACACTGATGTAGTGACGAACTGTGTTAACTAACAGTGGTTTTCTGAAGTGTTCCTGAGCCCAGGCGGTAAGCTCCTTTACACAATGATGTCGGTTTTGAATACAGTGACGCCTGAGCGATCGAAGGTCACGGGTATTCAATATTGGTTTTCGGCCTTGCAACTTACATGTAGGAAGTTCTCCAGATTCTCTGAATCTTCTGATTATAATATGGACTGTAGATGATGGAATCCCTAAATTCCTTGCAATTGAATGTTGAGAAACAATGTTCTTAAACTGTTTGATTATTTTTTTTCAGGCAGTTGTTCACAAAGTGGTGATCCTTGCCCCATCATTGCTTGTGAACGGCTAAGTCTTTTGGGGATGCTCCTTTTATACCCAATCATGACACTCACCTGTTTCCAATTAACCTATTCACCTGTGGAATGTTCCAAACAGGTGGTGTTTGAGCATTCATCAACTTTCCCAGTCTTTTGTTGCGCCTATCCCAGCTTTTTTGAAATGTGTTGCAAGCATCCATTTCAAAATGAGCAAATATTTGCACAAAAACAATAAGTCTGAGTTGAAGAGGATTTGCAAATCATTGTATTCTGTTTTTATGTACATTTCACGCAACGTCCCATCTTCATTGGAATTGGGGTTGTATATTATAATAGCCAATGAGCCTCTGCATGCTTGTGTATGGCTTTGATCATGGAGAAACTGGGTAGAGCTGACATTTGCCATTTGTTATGCTTATGTATTTTAGGTTAAGGATGAACGTTGTGAAAACCGAAAGTTGATAGGACTAATATTTTTGCAGAAATTAGGGATAATACTTAACAACAGTGAACAATGGGCATTGTGCTGCAATGCACTGTGGGAGTTCGGAGTTTTGGGGTTTTAAATGTTATTGTGGTTTATGTTAGTTTACCAGTGTTGTTAGTGTTATTGTTTTTGTTCAATTGTTTAATCAGTTTAGTTAAGTGTCATGTTGCTGTTACCACGAGTGAAAAGTGTATTGCTTTGATGTTGTCCGCCACTGTCTCTTATTTGTGCGTGTGTAAAATTAGAAGTACCTGCTTGGGGCAGAATGCAGATAGACAAAAACCTCTGTGTGCGTGTTTACCTTCAATCATGGACAAACTGAGAACTGACATTTCCCGTTTGGTATGCCTCATGGCAACAAACGGAACTCATTTGATTGAAACTTGATTGAACTCATATTTTTGGAGAAACTACAGATATTAGCTAACAACACTGAACAATGGATGTTGCTAACTACATTCTGGACTCCCACACCATTTCAGCAGGGGGCGGTAAATCATCTTTGTATTAAAAGCATGGGTGCGTGATTTTATTTACAAAATATGTAATTTAATTAAGAATACGTTAAAAATACATGGATGACACAAGAAAGTGAAAACACATTTCTATTTTGGTCCATTTAAAAATCTAATGACAAAATAGAAGTAATTGGAAGCACTCAGAGTGCAAACCTCTGCCAAGACCATGGGGTCACTGACGCCATAACATCTACACGCCGTGGAATCATTGAACCTAAAAAAGTCAAACAATGAAGTTTGCTCAGTAGTAAAAAAAAAAAAAAAAAAAAAAAGTTTCATCTGCTGTGACTGGATAGCATATATCCTTAGCGCTTGGCATCACAGTTTATTGCAACTTGCACCTTTCCCAGAAGCTACTGTCATCTAAGCACTAATATTGATATTGCATGTGCTTATAGACAAAAACAAATAAGAGACAAAATTCAATTTATTATTCAACTAAACTGCAAAAATATGAATTTTTTTAACATTTATGAAACACTTCTCTAAACAAGGCCATAGGGTCACTGTCCCTAAAGAGATTCCCTCCTTTGCACAGTGATCTATTCATTTCAGTGTTACAACCAAAACTATTATACATACACTTTTCTTTCCTTTATATTTGACATCCTTGACCATGAAAACATATCACTAGAACTTGGAATCACTTTTATGTCTTTATTAGTTCAAAAGTTATTGTATAAAAACGATTTTTCGGTAATGGCAGTTTTCTTCTGGATCTAGCTCCATAACATTTGAAGCTACATCAAATCTGATGACACCTTACTGAATCAGTACAGATTCAGCTACAATTTGGTGTTAGTTGTGCATCTCTAGCTTCATTTGTCACCTCACACTGACACATTTTCTATTTTCCCTATATTTTTGCATATTCTGGATCACCAGATCCGGAATCCGGATCCAATCATCACCAAACTTTGTTGTTTGATAGAATTTGACTATGTTACACCTTAATTTTTTTCAAGCCTTTCTGCCTTGTTTTTATGGAGTTAGAAACTAGAATGTCAAAATTCCCCTATCCCGCAATGGTGAAGAATCCTTTAAAAAATTCCTGGATCCAGATCGTGATCTGGATCACCACTAAAAGTTAATCACTTGTTCCTCTTGTCATTTCCAACCACTCCACAAAATTTCATCAAAATTCGTTCAAAACGTTTTGAGTTATTCTGCTGACAAACAGACAGACAGACAAACAAACAAACAAACGTGACCGAAAACATAACCTCCTTGGCGGAGGTAATAAATTAAGAAATATTCCAATTTGAAAACAAATGCACCCCGAACGTGATTGACAGCTGCAACTGCTTAATGCTAACTTTTAACATTGAAAATGCCATAGACATGCTAATGCGTTAGCATCGTGATCCGGATCACCAGTAAAATTTAATCACTTGTTCCGCTTGTCATTTCCAACCACATCCAAAAAATTTCATCAAAATCCGTTCAAAAACGTTTTGAGTTATCCTGCTGACAGACAGACAAACAAACAAACGCGACCGAAAACATAACCTCCTTGGCAGAGGTAATAAAAAATAATAATAACACTGATTTTTAATTCAACCTTTATTTAACCAGGTTAGTCCCATTGAGTTTGAGACCTCTTTTGCAATGGAGATCTGGACCATTGTAAAGTTTCCAATTCATCTAACCTGCATGTCTTTAAATAATGGTAATAATAATACTGTGTATTAGATAACAAGATCCTAAACAATTTCTAAGTACATTAAGATAATAAATTAACATAAAATTTTATGTAACTCACGGGAAATAAAAGGGTTGAGTTCTTCTAAAAACTGTGCGGTCTAAGGTTCTAAAAACATTCTGGATTTGCACACTATTCCAACTCCATAGAAAGTTTGCACAATTTATTGCCACTTTTGAAAAATGTCAGCTACCTATTTTATAAACACAACCCAATCTTGAGCCCATGGATCCCCACGGGCAATGCACTAGTGGCATATGTATTCCAGCTAGTGCTGTTTATGAGGTCTTAAGTTTCTTCAGTATTGTAATACAGTTCAGTGTAGTTCTATTTAATCTGTTTACTTAATTTTCCTTTTGACTGGTTACTTTGAGTAATTTGATAAAGATACAAATATGGTTACTGTGAACACAAATATGAATGGATTAAACATGGTGAAAGGGTTGTGTGTTGATTTATAAAGTTTTTAAATTTGGACAGGCATAATCAAGGTTGCCCAAAACAGACAATTATATGCTGCTTATAGTTATTGTCCGATGTTTCATGGACATGAATGTCTTGGCAGTGTTGAGCTTTTAATGGTTTCTTTCTGTTCGTGTTTCTGAGCCATAATAATTGCAGAACAAACGTCTGCAATAGGGATTTTTTGTTTTTTTAATTATGAGAATTATCAGGTACGTCTGTAAGGTTTGGACATGAACCAGTGTCATATACTAATGACTAGATGGCTATGGTACGAGCGCCCTCCTGAAATCCTGATGTATCACTGGGATTACTTTATATCAAGCAAGGGTTAAGGTTAGGGATTGCTTGGGGAGGTGTAGATGAGGAGTATCACTTACACTGTCAGATATCTGAGATTTTGGCTGTGTGGTGTGTTTCTCTGGGCATGCCATGCAGGTGTCTCTGTGTTGAAGACTGCAGTGGCTGGGGAACCCCAAGGGGGCTACTCTTCCAGTTCCTGCTGCTGGAAAAACATCCCCACAGCATGATGCCGCCACTACCATGCTTCACTGCAGGGATGGTGCCTGGCTTCCTCCAAACATGACACCTGGCATTCATGGCAAAGAGTTCAGTCTTTGTCTCATCAGACTAGAGAATTTTTGTTTCTCATGGTTTGAGAGTCCTTCAGGTGCCATTTGGCAAATTCCAGGCGGACTGCCATGTGACTTTTACGAATGAGTGGCTTCTGTCTGGTCATACCATACAGGCCTGACTGGTGGATTGCTGCAGAGATGGTTGTCCTTTTGAAAGGTTCTCCTCTCTCAACAGAGGAATGACAAAGGAAGAGGAATGACAATGACAAAGCTCTGACAGAGTGACAATTAGGTTCTTGGTCACCTCGCTGACTAAGGCCCTTCTCCTCCTATTGCTCAGTTTAGACAGGTGACCACCTCGTCCGTCCTGTGGATCCGAGCCTCTTTCATTTATGGATGACGGAGGCCACTGTGTTTGTTGGGAATTTCAAAGCAGCAGAAATGTTTCTGTGCTCTTCCCCAGATTTGTGCATCAAGACAATCCTGTCTTGGAGGTCTACAGACAATTCCTGTGACTTCATGCTTGGTTTGTGCTCTGACATGCACTGTCAACTGTGGGACCTTATATGTAGACAGGTGTGTGTCTTTCCAAATCATTTCCAGTCAACTGAATTTACCCCAGCTGGGCTCCAGTTAAGCTGTCGAAACATCTCAAGGATGATCAGTAGAAACAGGATGCACCTGAGCTTAATTTTGAGCTTCATGGCAAAGGCTGTGAATACTTAAGTACATGTGATTTCTTAGTTTCTTAGTTTATTTTTAATTGGGCAACGCTGTCTCATTTCAGGGCGGGTGCTAAAGGGTAAAATATGACGGATATGATGTAATTTCTCTACTTTCAGGGACAGAAACACAGCACTTTCACTGAGCATTGGGCAAGTTACCTGCAAACAATGTGAAAATGCAAAGAAAAGGATGTGGTGGAAAGTGGACGTGTTGCGGTTTGTTTATGACCCGGAGCTCAAACGTGTCGAGATGGTTTGTGCCAGGCGAGAGAACAAAGCTACTCTGGTTAGCTGTGTAGGCTAACACTTACTGACATGACCTCTCGCATTTGCCTTTGTCTTCCCTTCTCCACTGGGAACTGAAAAAAACTTCACTTTTGCGACTGCTTTGGTGATTGCAGCTGAAAACAAAACAGTACACCATTTTCCCCGTGTGAAGTTATGCTGTGTATATTTTGCGCAACGGGAGTGTCTATCCCCATAACTGGTCAAATCCCGCAATATCACGCAGGGTTCAAACGAGACTGTGCTGCCCTATAAATTGGGAAAAATCTCAAACTTGTTTCACATTGTCATTGTGGGGTATTGTGTGTAGAATTTTGAGGAAAAAATGTTTTTCATCCATTTTGGAATAAGGCTGTAGCATAAAAAAAGTTGGAAATGAGCAGTGTAGCGAATACTTTCTGGATGCACAGTAGTTAACACATACAGTTTTGCCAGTAGCACAACAGCAGTGCAAATTTAATGGTTTCTTGTTCTGACGTTCTTCATCTGTGGCTTTCTAGGAAGTAACGGGCCGCAGAAATTCTGCATTGAGAAGGTGGGGAAGGATACCTGGCTTCCTCGAAGCCACACATGGTGAGTGAATAGTTATATATATTCCTCTTAGCATACTAAAATGTATCAGATTTTGAAACAAATTTTAATTAATTTCAAATTTACATTTGATCGGGTTTTACCAAGATGCTGTAAAGATCGCACCGTTTTCCTGAACACAGTATTGATTCTTGTGTCCATGATAAGTTGTACAGCACGTATCAGATTTTTTGGCACATTTGAGCTAGATTGCATTATCTCAGGAGCGTGAGTTCGATAGACAGTGTCCGTAAAATGGACCCTGTACTGGACCATTGCGGTGAATAAGGAGCTGAGCCAGGAGGCGAGACTCAATTTATCAATTGATTTCCACTCCTATCCTCACCCTTGGCCATGAACTTTAGGTAATGACCGAAAGAGTGACGTCACTGATAAAATTGTTGGAAATCAGATTCCTCCATCGGGTATCTGGGCTTACATGCACTCTTGGACAGGGTGAGAAGTTCGACTATCTGGTGGGGGGGGGACTCTGAGTGGAGCCGTTGCTTCTTCACATCAAAAGGATTCAGCTGTGGTGCTTCGGGCATCTGGTTAGGATGCCCCCTAGTTGTGTCCCTACGGAGGGCTTCCATGCTAGTTCAACTGGGAGGAGGCCCTGGGAAGACCTCGGACACACTAGAGAGATTACATTTCACAGCTGGCCTGGAAATGTCTCAGGATCCCCCAAGAAGAGTTACAGGACATAGCTGAGGAATGAGCTGCTTGGTCTGCTGCCACCACAACTCAGATAAGCTGCAAAAAAATTAATGAATGACTGAATCTCACATTAGTTCAAACTTGATTATGATTGAATTTCAGCAAGACCCTTTATGGACCACCCAGTTTACTTCACCCATGAGGTGTATTTTTTTGACAGTATCAGCTGGCATTTTTCGTTACCTTACCCTATCGTACGTCTTTGGTACAAGGTTCAGAGGATCTTTGTGTACCACTGGAATAAATTTGTGTCAAACGAATGGCTACTTCAGGAGACTCAGATGAGAAGTATCACTTGCATTATGGGGGAGTATAGGTGGACATTTACATCCCCAATTCCAATGAAGTTGGTACGTTGTGTGAATTGTAAATAAAAGAGAATACAGTGATTTGCAAATCCTCTTCAACCCATATTCAATTGAATACACCACAAAGACAAGATATTTAATGTTCAAACTGATAGACTTTTTTGTTTTTGTGCAAATATTTGCTCATTTTGAAATGGATGCCTACAACATGTTTCAAAAAAGCTGGGACAGGGGCAACAAAAGACTGAGAAAGTTGATGAATGCTCAAACACCTGTTTGGAACATTCCGCAGGTGAACAGGTTAATTGGAAACAGGTGAGTGTCATGATTGGGTATAAAAGGAGCATCTAAAACCCAAACAGCTGACCCAAAAGGTCAGCTGTTCACAAGCATGAAAAAATAGTCCAACAGTTTAAGAACAATGTTTTTCAACGTTCATTTGCAAGAAATTTAGGGATTCCATCATCTATAATCTATAATATAATGAGAAGATTCAGAGAATCGGGAGAACTTTCTACACATAAGCAGCAAGGCCGAAATCCAACATTGAATGCCCGTGACTTCAATCCCTCAGGCAGCACTGCAATAAAAACCGACATCATTGTGTAAAGGATTTTACCGCGTGGGCTCAGGAACACTAAAGAAAACCATTCTCATTTAACACAGTTCATCGCTACATCCACAAGTGCAAATTAAAACTCTACCATGCAAAGCGAAACCCATACATCAACACCATCCAGAAACACTGCCGCCTTCTCTGGGCCCGAGCTCATTTGAAATATACAAACGTAAAGTGGAAAAGTGTGCTGTGGTCTGACGAGTCCACATTTCAAATTGTTTTTGGAAATCATAGATGTTGTGTCCTCCGGACAAAAGAGGAAAATGACGATCCAGATTGTTGCCAGCGCAAAAAGTTCAAAAGTCAGCATCTGTGATGGTAAGGGGGTGTGTTAGTGCCCATGACATGGGCAACTTACACATCTGTGATGGCACCATCAATGCTGAAAGGTACATCCAGGTTTTAGAGCAACACATGCTGCCATCCAAGCAACATCTTTTTCAGGGACGTCCCTGCTTATTTCAGCAAGACAATGCTAAGCCACATTCTGCACGTGTTACAACAGCGTGGTTTCGTAGTAAAAGAGTGTGGGTACTAGACTGGCCTGCCTGCAGTCCAGACCTGTCGCCCATTGAAAATGTATAGCAAATTATGAAGCACAAAATACGACAACAGAGACCCCGGACTGTTGAACAACTGAAGTCGTGCATCAAGCAGGAATGGGAAAGAATTCCACCTATAAAGCTTCAACAATTAGTGTCCTCAGTTCCCAAACGCTTATTGAGTGTTGTTAGAAGGAAAGGTGATATAACACAGTGGTAAACATACTAACTGTCCCAGCTTTTTTCAGACGTGTTGCAGGCATCCATTTCAAAATGACCAAATATTTGCACAAAAACAATTTGTGTTTAAAAGTTGATCAGTTTGAACCTTAAATATCTTGTCTTTGTGGTGTTTTCAATTGAATATAGGTTAAAGAGGATTTGCAAATCATTGTATTCTGTTTTTAATTTACATTTTACACCAAAGTCCCAACTCATTGAATTGGGGTTGTAGTGGGGTCATGTTGACTTGGAGTTCAGGCAGATTTAAGGCCCCCATTCTTTTATAAAGTGCCTGAAAGTGATACTTGAGTGAAAGTACAAGTATCTCACCATAAAATTACTTTGGTAGAAGTTAAAGTCTCCTTTAAAAATATTACTTGAGTAAAAGTCTTAAGTATCTGACATTTACTGTACTTAAGTATCAAAAGTATACCTCTCATAAAATGTACATTAGTAAAAGTATTTGTGAAAGTAAAAATCCAAAACAAGTGGAGAGTGAAAACAGTGACACGAAAAGAAAGCCATTGTGGTGTCTGGGGAAACCAGGAGGGGGCCTCAGCACGTATAAAGGCTAGATCCGTCTCTGGCGGAGCAGTTGGTGATGCGATGAGTGAGCAACAGGTGGATGGATATAGCGGTAAATATGTTGCCGTTCTTTTTTCCTGGAAGACTCACGCACTCTTCTGTATACACAACAGCCAGGCTCTTGTGAAACAGAACAGTCATTTATAGCTACACAGTTGTGCCAAATTTAAGGGAAAAAAGAAAATAACTTTGCAAGCATCACCACCACATACCACTGCAAAGCAACCAAACGCTGTGGTCTTTGCACTCTCGACCAAATCTGCTTTTACGCAGCGCTTCTCTGCAAAAATTCAAACAAATAAATGAATTAAAACAACAACCACGCCGGCAGTTTTGTCAGTACTGAAGTTTTCCCCTTAAGTTGTGTTACTCCGATAGTGTGCTGGAATCCAGCGGAATCCGAACCGTGTGAATGTGTGTGCGTGCGTTTGGAGTTCAAGTGCAGATGGGTTTCACCTCCACAGTCTTTCTCAGCGAGGATGCAGATTCAACCTGTCATCTTTTAATTTTTTTGTCTTTTTAAACTTGTTTTATGTCAAACACGACACTTGATGCTGCAGGGGTGGAAGTAGCTCTTCCAAGGCGTACCCTTGCGTACCAGCTGTAGAGGACTGTGCGTACCACGGTGTTCCTGCTTACTTTCACCTCTGCAAACAGGCATTGCCCAATCAACTTTATATTGTAGTCACCAGTAACAAAAGATGATTAGGGGAAATGGTATCAACATATCAGCCAGTTCTTTCAGTACTTTTTGCAGTGAGTTGCATGTATCCACATTGATCTTCTGCAACCTTGATGGCAGTATGTGTCGTCAATTGCACTTGGAAGGGGCATATCCAGTGATGATTATTCCAGCGCTTCTTTCTCAGATTCTTTACAATCACATAGTCTCCAGGATGGATATCATGGAGTGGTTCTTCAGCTGACAATGGAAGGGCTGCCTTCACTCGAGACCTGCACACAGAAAGCGCTTGTGAAAGCGTAATGCAATAAGAACACAGATTGTGATCAATAACACTGCATATTCCACTGTACAACACCTTGGGATGGAGTCATGTGTGGGGTGGTCTTCCAAACAGGATTTCAACAGGTGACAGATTAAATCTGTCATGTGCAAAATATCATTTGCATCAGAGCCAGTGGTAAGCATTTTGCCCAATTTAGGCCTGTTTCAGTGGTGCATTTTGCCAATTTGTTTTTTAATGTACCAATCTCCCTCTCTACAGCTCCTCCTGATTGCAGATGATAGCTGCAGTGATTTTTAAGCTCATTGTCCAATACAGTGCTCAGCTCTTTGATCATTTCATTCACAAAGTGTGTACCATTGTCTGAAGAAACTTTTTCTGGAACTCCCCATCTGGGAACAATGTCTGCCATTAAAGATTTTGCTATTGCCTTTGCTGACACATATTTTGTTGGAAAGGCCTCAGTCCATTTGGAAAACATGTTCACTACTACAAGGCAGTATTTCTTCCCCTCTGCTAGGATTAATTCAGTGAAATCCACCATAAGGTGTTGGAAAGGACCCAAAAGGGGGAGGGTGTGCACCCACAGAAGTCAGTGGAGTAGTTTTACCTGAATTGTTTTGGGCACAGATAAAACATCTTTTACAGAAGTCAGCTGCATAGCCACAAAGCCTTTAGTGAACCAAAATTTGTGAATGTCAGCACCATTCCTCCTTTGGACACACGGTCACACCATGTGACAAATTAGCATAAATTCAGAAAAGGCTCTAGGCATTCAAGGTTTAGGGGGCTCAGACGGGAGATGTGGGCCGTACTAAATCCCATCAACCTTCTCAGCACCAGCTTTGCGCCAAAGAGAGACATCACCGGGAGTCCGCAAAGGATGTGAGTGAAGCAAGATCAGCCACCGGAGAGGGGGGAGCAGAAACAGACACGAGGGTAAGAGCAGGGGCCTGAGGGCAGCCTGCTTAGCAGCATAATCAGCAAATTTATTACCTAAAGAAAATTGGGTCAGTGTGGGAAGTATGGAATGAGCACATTGCAAACCGAAATAGAGGAAGGTAGCAAAATGGTGCCCAAACGAGCTGAAACTGAAGTATGGAAGAGCCATCAGACTTCAGAAAGCTTCGGTGACGTCAGTGGGCACCAATATCAAGGGAAGTGAAATGGTTTGGCAGAATCTGGGATACCCAAGTGGGAGCGATCTGTAAGGCCTTTTTTAAATGCAAGTGAAAGCTGTCTCCCGCATCAGAAGACCAGTGTAATCTGATGGGAGCAGAAAGCTTCACCATTGATCTCAATGGGGCTTCCATGCAGGAATAATCAGGAATGAAATTCCTACAATAGGAGCACATCCCCAGAAAAGACATTTGTTTTTTTTTTGTTTTTTTTGTGGGCGGGGCACACTAATGATGGCTTGAACAGCCTTTTTTACTTTTGTCCACCTGCACACACACCCTCATGTAACCTCACACTCCACCAACTCAAATTGGCACTTCCAACTTTCCAACATTCTTAATCCAACTTTCACCTGCATGTACATTCTCTCCACATCATGCACAGAAAATAACACACATAGTGCCGATTTCCATTCTGGCAACTGAAACCCATCAGAATTGAGGGTCTGAAAACATTCTCATACCTTTCAGTCGGGTCTCTGCCTTGCTGTCTTACCAGTAAGACTCCACTGCAGTTTTCCTCAAGCAGATGTGGTGGTGTGGAGTGGCGGGAAGAAGAAGGGGGTGAAAATTTGAAGCTTCCCTCAGCATTTATGCATGTGCACGTGTACGCTTCTCCCCAACACCTCCAAGATCAGTCTTCTACTCACAGTCTGAAAGAAAGCTTTGGACACAGTTTCCCTGTTTCTTATTTTGTCCAATGAAAGTAACTTCGAGTTTTACAAACTGCAATTTTTTCGTGACACCTTATATCCCCTCTTTGCCAGGTGCAAAAGAAGCAATAAGTGTTGTGCTCACAGTGCTCCTTAGGAGACGCAATCAGCAAATCATCCACATACTGCAAGATGTGATAATGTCAAAGAGGTCAAGCTGTCAACCAAAGCCTGACAGAACACATGAGGGCTACTAGTGAACCCTTGGGGTAGTCGGGTTCAGGTATACTGTTAACCCTTGAAAGTAAAAGCGAACCAGAATTGAGAATCTGGATGCACAGGAACAGAAAAGAAAGCATTAGAGAGGTCGACCACAGAGAAGAATTGAGAATCAACCAGGACTTGAGACAAAATTGTGTGCGGATTTGATAACACAGGAGCTGGTGGTATGATTGCAGCATTTACTGCTTGCAAATGAACAAAACGTCATTCAGTGGGTTGTCCTGCAGGATGAATCTTTTTCACTGGGAATATTTTCATCAAAACAAGAGAGTTTTGGATGGTATTACAATTCCTGCGTCCAACAGGAAATGAAAAACGGGGTTATTCCATCCACAGCTTCCTTCCTGAGTGGATATTGTTTTTTGTTTGTTTTTTTTTTCTCTAGGTCTAACAGCATTTCACCAGCAGAATGCCACGCAAGCCATTTGTAGACAAACAACGGCCCAGCCGAATCTTTTGACAACATACACAGCTCTCGCTGATCAGGAGAAGAGGAGATCTTTATTCCCTGGTCTGTGCAAGACGGGACTGTATTACAAGCGTACAAAATGTTTCGACCTTGCAAATTTATTGGACACTTTGGTGACATGACAAACTCATCAAAGTCTCCCCACTAGCACAGATTGACACGTGTCTTTTCTCCAGGTTCAAGACCTTCAAAATCAGAGCTCTGTATCAAAGATCTTGTGGCACCAGTATCAATCATAAATTTCAGTTTTCTCCCATTTACAGTTAGAACAGCTGTTGGTGAAAAATTTAAAAAGGTTGGGCTTTTAATTTTTCAGTTTCAATTTATTTTCATTTATATAGCGCCAAATCATAACAGAGTTGCCTCAAAGCGCTTCACACAGCCAAGGTCTAACCTTACCAACCCCCAGAGCAACAGTGGTAAGGAAAAACTCCCTCTGAGGAAGAAACCTCAAGCCGACCAGACTCAAAGGGGTGACCCTCTGCTTGGGCAATGCTGCAAACATAAATTACAGAACATTTCAAGACAAATATACAAGAAATGCTATTGGCACACAGGACAGGAGGATCGCCAACACGAATACAACTCCCATCTCTGGATGGAGCTGCACCTTAAACAGAGAGAAAAAACAGAATCAGGCATCAGAAAGACAAAAAATACTGTATAATTTGCCAGCATTAAACAACAAGAAAAACAGAAATACTAAGGTGATCGCCGGCCACTAGCCCTAAACGTGTGTTGAGAGTAGTCAAAAAAGAATTCATGGGAATAAAAACTTGGCTTGACATTAATAAATTATCGCTTAACTTTGACAAAACTAATTTCATGATATTTAGTAATAGAGAAAAAAGTATGAATACCCCAATTATTATAGAGTGACAAACAAAATTTCTGGGTGTCATGATTGATGAGAACTTGAGATGGAAATCACATATTAACTATACAAAGAATAAATTATTAAAAATGATTGCTATACTACACAAAGTAAAAGAGATGTTAGATCAGAAAGGACTATATATATTATACTGTTCTATAATTGTTCCACATCTGTCCTACTGTATTGAAATATGGGGAAATGCCTGCAAAACATTCACACATTCACTTTTCATTTTACAGAAAAGAGCAATAAGGATAATTTGTCGGAGGAATTATAGAGAACACGAGTCCAATATTCCTGCAGTTACATTTGTTGAAATTTCATGACCTGGTTGATTACATTATTCTGCAAAGAATGTTTAAGGCTCACAAAAAAATACTACCAACTAACATCCAGAACAAATTTGAAAAAAGAGAAAGCCAGTACAACTTAAAAAGAACAGAGATATTTAACAAACCAAGATTCAGAACTAAATTAAAGGAACGTTGCATTTCTATCAAGGGAGTCAGTTTATGGAATAATCTGAACAAGGATATTAAAGAAGCTAAATCAAGCAATATATTTAAAAAGGCAGTTAAAATTAATAATGATTCAGAAATACGACCTGATGTAATAATGAAACCTCATGTATATTTTTAGTGTTTATTTTTATTTTCCTTTTTTAGATATTCTGATTGTAATGTTAATAATGTGATTATTATTTAACTGTAAAAAGGGGTAGATAATATAAGTTCGTAAAGCCCGGGCCGGTAAGTAAGATTTAATTAGGTCAGCTAGGTAGGGAGGTGCCAGTCCATGAATAATTTTATAGGTTAGTAGCAGAACCTTAAAATCTGACCTCACTGGGACAGGAAGCCAGTGAAGGGGTGCCAAAATGGGAGTAATGTGGTTGTACTTTCTGCTTCGTGTCAAAAGTCTGGCTGCAGCATTTTGAACCAGTTGGAGACCCCTAATGCTAGACTGCGGTAAACCAGAAAATAGAACATTGCAGTAGTCCAGTCTAGAAGAGATAAATGCATGGATCAGGGTCTCAGCATCAGCCATAGACAGGACGGGACGAATCTTCGCTATATTTCGCAGGTGGAAGAAAGTCCTAGTAATATTTCTAATGTGGAGGCCAAAGGACGACGAAGGATTAAAAATTACCCCAAGGTTCCTCACTTTGTCAGTGTGATGTATGACACCCGAGCCGAGGCTGAGCGTTAACTGGTCAAATTTTTGCCGATGTCTCACTGGACCAAGAACCATCATTTCAATCTTATCAGTGTTTAAAAGTAGGAAGTTTCTAGACATCCAACTTCTCACTGCTGCAAGGCAATCTTCTAAGGATTTTATGTGAACAAGATTACCAGCAGTTATCGGCATGTATAACTGAGTATCATCTGCATAGCAGTGAAAGGTAATCTCAAAACGCCGCAATATGTGCCCAAGGGGTGCTATATAAAGGGAGAAAAGCAGGGGGCCTAAGACAGACCCCTGAGGAACCCCAAATTTCATGTCACTAAGGTTAGAAGTAGCGTTACTGTACAAAACACAGTGAGGACGACTGGTCAAGTATGACGTCAGCCATGCAAGGGCACTCCCAGTAATCCCAAAATGATTTTCCAGCCTAGCAAGTAGAATATGATGATCCACTGTATCAAATGCAGCACTGAGATCTAACAGCAACAGAACTGTAGTGGTGTCCGAATCCATTGTAAGCAGAAGATGATTCACCACTTCAGTGAGAGCCGTCTCTGTGGAATGATATTTTCTAAAAGCAGACTGCAGTGGCTCAAAGAGATTATTCTCAGTAAGATAGTCTACGAGCTGCCGTGACACCACTTTTTCCAGAATTTTAAAGAAAAATGATAGATTTGATATCGGCCGATAGTTTTTCAATACACCAGGGTCAAGATTAGGTTTCTTAAGTACATTTAGGAACAGATCCAGAAGTTAAAGAAAGATGAATAATTTCCAGCACAGTCGGCCCAAGAGTGGGCCACAGGTCCTTAAACACTTTTGTTCGTATAGGATCAAATAAACAGGTTGTCAGCATGCCTAGTGAGATACTATCAAATTCTTTAAATCAAGGTAATACCTCAGTAATGGTGCCCACCTCAATGTAGTGGCTGGGTTAAGGCATGTCGGGATATGTTTAACCTGATGTCTTGTATTTTCTTCCCAAAGTAATCCAGGAAATCTTGTGCTGTAAAAGGAGAGCGAACTACAGGTGGTTGTCCATGCATAAGTGTTGCCACCGTGTCGAACAAGAACTTTGAGTTATGCTTGTTTTTGCTGATCAAATCAGAGTAGTAGGTCCGCTTTGTAGCCAATAATGCATGCTTATAGTCTAAGATAGCATCACGCCACGCAAGGTGAAATACTTCTAATTTTGAACGACGCCATTTCCGTTCTAGACCTCTTGCTTTATGCTTGAGGTCACGCAGATAATCAGTGAACCAAGGTGACTGTGATTTGGGGGAGCGTGGTTTTAACACAGGTGGTGCAATCATGTCGAGTGTAGTTTTGAGCACTGAGTTTAAACTATCCACAAGTCTGTCTGCTGACTGGGTATTTGTCAAATGTGAAGCTAAGACATCAGGCAGTCTAGCTTCGAGTTCAGTCTTAGTTGAGGAGTTGATGCATCGCCGTAATGATATATAAGGTTGTTGTTCCACTAAACATGGCATCGAAACTGTAAACTTAAGTGAGTGATCAGACACCACTGATGTAAGAGGCATGATGTCAGTATTTGTGACAGCAATACCACGTGCGAGAACCAGATCCAGGGTATTTCCATTAATGTGCGTCGTATCCCGAATGCATTGCTGAAATCCTAATGCATCCACAATTTCCATAAATGATTTGCAGGGGGGGATCAGAAGGCTTATTTATATGAATGTTAAAGTCACCAATGATCAGAATGTTATCTACACTAGTTGACAAGTTAGAGATGAACGCACCAAATTCATCTAAGAATTCAGAATATGGGCCAGGAGGTGTATATACACTGACAAAGTAATACGACTGATTTTTATTCTGACCTTGGCAATGTGTAATATCCTGAGCAGAGCGGAGAATCAGATGCTCAAACGAGTTATATTTGTGACCCCAACAGCTAATAAGCTAAACCTAGATTTATAAATAAGAGCAACACCTCCGCCTTGCTTCACATCACGAGGGACGTGACTAAATGTATATGCTGGTGGGCAGGCCTCATTTAAGGGGAGGACAGCTGTAGGTTTAAGCCAGGTTTCACATAGCCCAGTCAGAAAGACAAAAAATACTGTATAATTTGCCAGCATTAAACAACAAGAAAAACAGAAATACTAAGGTGATCGCCGGCCACTAGCCCTAAACATGTGTTGAGAGTAGTCAAAAAAGAATTCATGGGAATAAAAACTTGGCTTGACATTAATAAATTATCGCTTAACTTGGACAAAACTAATTTCATGATATTTAGTAATAGAGAAAAAAGTATGAATACCCCAATTATTATAGAGTGACGGAAACAAAATTTCTGGGTGTCATGATTGATGAGAACTTGAGATGGAAATCACATATTAACTATACAAAGAAATTATTAAAAATGATTGCTATACTACACAAAGTAAAAGAGATGTTAGATCAGAAAGGACTATATATATTATACTGTTCTATAATTGTTCCACATCTGTCCTACTGTATTGAAATATGGGGAAATGCCTGCAAAACATTCACACATTCACTTTTCATTTTACAGAAAAGAGCAATAAGGATAATTCGTCGGAGGCATTATAGAGAACACGAGTCCAATATTCCTGCAGTTACATTTGTTGAAATTTCATGACCTGGTTGAGTACACTATTCTCCAAACAATGTTTAAGGCTCACAAAAAAATACTACCAACTAACATCCAGAACAAATTTGAAAAAAGAGATAGCCAGTACAACTTAAAAGGAACAGAGATATTTAACAAACCAAGATTCAGAACTAAATTAAAGGAACATTGCATTTCTATCAAGGGAGTCAGTTTATATCTAAGTGATGATCAATAATTAGATGATTTTGAGTGAAAGATAACCGCTAGCGAATGCTAACTGCTAGGAATTCACAACAGGACTATTGTTAAATAACGTTCAGAGTAGGTACAATTAATAACCAGGAGAGTGCTAAACAGATATAAAAGAAACGTATACAACCGTGTGAAGTTCAGAGTGGTGTCACAGTAACAAACAATCCGTCAGAAGCAAGTTGCCAGATCTGTGATTCGATTCTAAGCCAAGATTGGAGGATGTTTAAAAACATGATATGGATGAGAGAGTTTTTCTAATTCAGCAATCTTATTTAAAACCATTTGTTGGACCTCCAGGGGGATTTGTGTTGGTTTTTGACTTAAATAATCATGTACTTTACTCTCAAAATTTATATTTGTGTGGTGTTTTGCGACGGGTGTGGCTTTGTTGGTGTGTGTTTGATTCACTGTGTGCCGTGCTGGCCGTCTGTCATGGTCAGTCCGCTTGGGTGTTCTGTCTCTGTTGGGCTGGACCCCATCCTCCACCGCATCTGCCTTGCCCACGTGCGAAGCCTCCACGTCCGTGTTGTGCTCTGGACGGCATTATGGGCACTTCAGTGGACCAGTGGTCAAACGTCCCACAGATAAAACATCTGTCTGGATCTTCAGTGTCTCTGGGTTGGGGGCTGTTGTCGGCCTCTGATCAAAGTTCTGTCAGCACATTGACACACACTTTTGATGGACATCATGGTGAGCGCAGCAGCGGACATTTCAAGGGCATTCATCATTGTCCGGTGATCATTGTCCCTCGTCTTGGTGGCTTTCCTCACCTCTCTTGTTTCAGCATGACGTGCATGTTTCAAGATTTCTTTCAATTGGTTGTCAGCCCATTCTCCAGTCAGGGTTTGTTCAACTTCCTGATGGACTTCTGACCTCAGACCAGGGACCAGACAGGACTTCAGGACAGCTTCAAATGGTGTCTCTCCCTTTGCATCATAGGCACCATCAGCTCTTTCATGTCCACTGTGTGCAATGCACTCCTTCTCCAGCCAGACAAAAAAGACTGTCATAGTCTCACCAGGATTTTGTTTGCAGGCTTGGCTTGCCATCATGTCCACTGTGGCTGGACATTTGGCCTTGATGTCATCACAAACTGCTCTGACATGCAGTTCGTACTCGCTGGCGTTTTCCCAGGTGAGCTCTGTCTTTGTGCAGGTGGTCTTTCAACCACAGCTTGATTTTCAGGTATTGATGGAACAAGTGTCTTTAAAAGGCTGGTCAGTTCTTCACCTTTCGGTCTCCAGGCGTGACAGAAAGCCTCCAGTTTTTCAGCAAACCCCTCTCCACCTTGGCTGAGTGGTGGGAGATAGTGTTTTGCAGCAGTCATCATCTCACTCCACATATGGTGGTTTCACTGTGGGCACCAGGAAACTCGATCATTGGCATGGGAAAGACGTCTTGTTTCAGCTGAGGCTTGGTGCCGCGGGCTCTGGTGTAATGAGGCGAGCGGTGGACAGCCTTGCCCTCAACGGGTGGTTGCGGTTGGCCTCCCATAGTGCCAGATGGATCATCGTCATCCAGGAGTTCTGATGGGGGAGGTGGTAAGGGCTCCTCTTGTGGTGGAGCGGACGGACCTGGTTGGGCGGCGTCAAGCTGCTGAACTTGTTGTGGCAGTTGGGGTCGGCGATACACAGGACATCAGTCCTCCCCTCGCTGACTTGGACCCTTGACTTCGGGCACAGCCAGCCTCGGATAGAGGGTGTTGAGGGGGTAGGGAGGTGGAGGAGGAGAAGAGAAGGGATTATTAGCTGATCATGTTTGTCCAGCGGGTACTTGTTTGTGTGTGTGTGTGTGTTTTTTCCCCTCTAGTTCCTTCTTTTCAACATTCTTTCTCCCATCTTTCTGTTATTTCTTAAATCACATTCATACGGCATACGCGGTATAACATTTCTGTCTGTCCACTGTCCTCACTCATTTTTGACATAACCTTTGCCTTCTGTTTATCCATATTTTCTTTTAGTTTGTCCAATTGATTTCTGCTTAAGCTACCTCCTGCTAGGAACTCAAAATCTCTCACCCACATATTCATATGTATGAGACAATTGTCCCCATATTTCTCCAGCACCAGTTGACTTCATCAGGTTTTTCTTTAACTTGCAACACCTGGTTGTCAAACAGTCAGTTTTAACTTACACAATAAAAATGACAGCCTCTCTCATCAGTGTTGTTGGTACAACACCCACGGTTCATGGAATGCTGCACTGACGATCGGGAACCCGGAGCCGGTCGGCCCTCCGTCCATTAATAGTGTGTACAAGGCAGATCTCTACCTACTAGATCTGTTTGGCCATCCGTCTGGTCCGGTCTGACAGTTCACAGAGCATCCCATTTCTTGATACCAGCTTATGGAGGCAAAATTTCAAACTTTGGACCAAGCGCTCTCTGGCTGTCGTTTAAGGAAGAGGCAGGAGGTTGACTGTCAAAATTAACAGGTTTATTATACAAACCACTTTGGACACACCAAACGAACAGCATACAGCAAGTGTCTGAGCGTGTGTGTGTGAATCAGCACTTTGAGCACACCCTTATGTACAATCAATCAATCAAATCAATTTTTTTTATATAGCGCCAAATCACAACAAACAGTTGCCCCAAGGCGCTTTATATTGTAAGGCAAGGCCATACAATAATTATGTAAAACCCCAACGGTCAAAACGACCCCCTGTGAGCAAGCACTTGGCTACAGTGGGAAGGAAAAACTCCCTTTTAACAGGAAGAAACCTCCAGCAGAACCAGGCTCAGGGAGGGGCAGTCTTCTGCTGGGACTGGTTGGGGCTGAGGGAGAGAACCAGGAAAAAGACATGCTGTGGAGGGGAGCAGAGATCGATCACTAATGATTAAATGCAGAGTGGTGCATACAGAGCAAAAAGAGAAAGAAACAGTGCATCATGGGAACCCCCCAGCAGTCTACGTCTATAGCAGCATAACTAAGGGATGGTTCAGGGTCACCTGATCCAGCCCTAACTATAAGCTTTAGCAAAAAGGAAAGTTTTAAGCCTAATCTTAAAAGTAGAGAGGGTGTCTGTCTCCCTGATCTGAATTGGGAGCTGGTTCCACAGGAGAGGAGCCTGAAAGCTGAAGGCTCTGCCTCCCATTCTACTCTTACAAACCCTAGGAACTACAAGTAAGCCTGCAGTCTGAGAGCGAAGCGCTCTATTGGGGTGATATGGTACTACGAGGTCCCTAAGATAAGATGGGACCTGATTATTCAAAACCTTATAAGTAAGAAGAAGAATTTTAAATTCTATTCTAGAATTAACAGGAAGCCAATGAAGAGAGGCCAATATGGGTGAGATATGCTCTCTCCTTCTAGTCCCCGTCAGTACTCTAGCTGCAGCATTTTGAATTAACTGAATGCTTTTTAGGGAACTTTTAGGACAACCTGATAATAATGAATTACAATAGTCCAGCCTAGAGGAAATAAATGCATGAATTAGTTTTTCAGCATCACTCTGAGACAAGACCTTTCTGATTTTAGAGATATTGCGTAAATGCAAAAAAGCAGTCCTACATATTTGTTTAATATGCGCTTTGAATGACATATCCTGATCAAAAATGACTCCAAGATTTCTCACAGTATTACTAGAGGTCAGGGTAATGCCATCCAGAGTAAGGATCTGGTTAGACACCATGTTTCTAAGATTTGTGGGGCCAAGTACAATAACTTCAGTTTTATCAGAGTTTAAAAGCAGGAAATTAGAGGTCATCCATGTCTTTATGTCTGTAAGACAATCCTGCAGTTTAGCTAATTGGTGTGTGTCCTCTGGCTTCATGGATAGATAAAGCTGGGTATCATCTGCGTAACAATGAAAATTTAAGCAATACCGTCTAATAATACTGCCTAAGGGAAGCATGTATAAAGTGAATAAATTGGTCCTAGCACAGAACCTTGTGGAACTCCATAATTAACTTTAGTCTGTGAAGAAGATTCCCCATTTACATGAACAAATTGTAATCTATTAGACAAATATGATTCAAACCACCGCAGCGCAGTGCCTTTAATACCTATGGCATGCTCTAATCTCTGTAATAAAATTTTATGGTCAACAGTATCAAAAGCAGCACTGAGGTCCAACAGAACAAGCACAGAGACGAGTCCACTGTCCGAGGCCATAAGAAGATCATTTGTAACCTTCACTAATGCTGTTTCTGTACTATGATGAATTCTAAAACCTGACTGAAACTCTTCAAATAGACCATTCCTCTGCAGATGATCAGTTAGCTGTTTTACAACTACCCTTTCAAGAATTTTTGAGAGAAAAGGAAGGTTGGAGATTGGCCTATAATTAGCTAAGATAGCTGGGTCAAGTGATGGCTTTTAAGTAATGGTTTAATTACTGCCACCTTAAAAGCCTGTGGTACATAGCCAACTAACAAAGATAGATTGATCATATTTAAGATCGAAGCATTAAATAATGGTAGGGCTTCCTTGAGCAGCCTGGTAGGAATGGGGTCTAATAAACATGTTGATGGTTTGGATGAAGTAACTAATGAAAATAACTCAGACAGAACAATCGGAGAGAAAGAGTCTAACCAAATACCGGCATCACTGAAAGCAGCCAAAGATAACGATACGTCTTTGGGATGGTTATGAGTAATTTTTTCTCTAATAGTTAAAATTTTGTTAGCAAAGAAAGTCATGAAGTCATTACTAGTTAAAGTTAATGGAATACTCAGCTCAATAGAGCTCTGACTCTTTGTCAGCCTGGCTACAGTGCTGAAAAGAAACCTGGGGTTGTTCTTATTTACTTCAATTAGTGATGAGTAGAAAGATGTCCTAGCTTTACGGAGGGCTTTTTTATAGAGCAACAGACTCTTTTTCCAGGCTAAGTGAAGATCTTCTAAATTAGTGAGACGCCATTTCCTCTCCAACTTACGGGTTATCTGCTTTAAGCTGCGAGTTTGTGAGTTATACCACGGAGTCAGGCACTTCGATTTAAAGCTCTCTTTTCAGAGGAGCTACAGCATCCAAAGTTGTCTTCAATGAGGATGTAAAACTATTGACGAGATACTCTATCTCCCTTACAGAGTTTAGGTAGCTACTCTGCACTGTGTTGGTATATGGCATTAGAGAACATAAAGAAGGAATCATATCCTTAAACCTAGTTACAGCGCTTTCTGAAAGACTTCTAGTGTAATGAAACTTATTCCCCACTGCTGGGTAGTCCATCAGAGTAAATGTAAATGTTATTAAGAAATGATCAGACAGAAGGGAGTTTTCAGGGAATACTGTTAAGTCTTCTATTTCCATACCATAAGTCAGAACAAGATCTAAGATATGATTAAAGTGGTGGGTGGACTCATTTACTTTTTGAGCAAAGCCAATAGAGTCTAATAATAGATTAAATGCAGTGTTGAGGCTGTCATTCTCAGCATCTGTGTGGATGTTAAAATCGCCCACTATAATTATCTTATCTGAGCTAAGCACTAAGTCAGACAAAAGGTCTGAAAATTCACAGAGAAACTCACAGTAACGACCAGGTGGACGATAGATAATAACAAATAAAACTGGTTTTTGGGACTTCCAATTTGGATGGACAAGACTAAGAGACAAGCTTTCAAATGAATTAAAGCTCTGTCTGGGTTTTTGATTAATTAATAAGCTGGAATGGAAGATTGCTGCTAATCCTCCTCCTCGGCCCGTGCTACGAGCATTCTGACAGTTAGTGTGACTCGGGGGTGTTGACTCATTTAAACTAACATATTCATCCTGCTGTAACCAGGTTTCTGTTAGGCAGAATAAATCAATATGTTGATCAATTATTATATCATTTACCAACAGGGACTTAGAAGAGAGAGACCTAATGTTTAATAGACCACATTTAACTGTTTTAGTCTGTGGTGCAGTTGAAGGTGCTATATTATTTTTTCTTTTTGAATTTTTATGCTTAAATAGATTTTTGCTGGTTGTTGGTGGTCTGGGAGCAGGCACCGTCTCTACGGGGATGGGGTAATGAGGGGATGGCAGGGGGAGAGAAGCTGCAGAGAGGTGTGTAAGACTACAACTCTGCTTCCTGGTCCCAACCCTGGATAGTCACGGTTTGGAGGATTTAAGAAAATTGGCCAGATTTCTAGAAATGAGAGCTGCTCCATCCAAAGTGGGATGGATGCCGTCTCTCCTAACAAGACCAGGTTTTCCCCAGAAGCTTTGCCAATTATCTATGAAGCCCACCTCATTTTTTGGACACCACTCAGACAGCCAGCAATTCAAGGAGAACAGGCGGCTAAACATGTCACTCCCGGTCCGATTGGGGAGGGGCCCAGAGAAAACTACAGAGTCCGACATTGTTTTTGCAAAGTTACACACCGATTTAATGTTAATTTTAGTGACCTCCGATTGGCGTAACCGGGTGTCATTACTGCCGACGTGAATTACAATCTTACCAAATTTACGCTTAGCCTTAGCCAGCAGTTTCAAATTTCCTTCAATGTCGCCTGCTCTGGCCCCCGGAAGACAATTGACTATGGTTGCTGGTGTCGCTAACTTCACATTTCTCAAAATAGAGTCGCCAATAACCAGAGTTTGATCCTCGGCGGGTGTGTCATCGAGTGGGGAAAAACGGTTAGAAATGTGAACGGGTTGGCGGTGTACACGGGGCTTCTGTTTAGAACTACGCTTCCTCCTCACAGTCACCCAGTCAGCCTGCTTGGGATCTGCCAGGGGGGAACTAACGGTGGCTAAGCTACCTTGGTCCGCACCGACTACAGGGGCCTGGCTAGCTGTAGAATTTTCCACGGTGCGGAGCCGAGTCTCCAATTCGCCCAGCCTGGCCTCCAAAGCTACGAATAAGCTACACTTATTACAAGTACCATTACTGCTAAAGGAGGCCGAGGAATAACTAAACATTTCACACCCAGAGCAGAAAAGTGTGGGAGAGACAGGAGAAGCCGCCATGCTAAATCGGCTAAGAGCTAGTAGCTACGCTAACCTAGCGGATTCCTAAAAACACGCAAAGTGAATAATTTAGAGGTGATTCAGCAGAAGGAGTGCTTTAGTTAAGGCACGTAAAGATTACACTGGGAAACAAATCGTAATCTAGATAACTAGATCAATCTAACTGCGCAGATTAAACAGCTAACAGATACAGAAAAACACCGCTGTGCTCCGGAACAGGAAGTGATACAATACCGCAGTGAGAGCCAACCACCAGTAGAGGCAAGCAACACAACAACACAAAGGCTCCCCAAACTGATACTGGTAGCTATTTGAAAATGACTTCATCTGGAAACAGGCTGTGGAGAGACGAATTCCCACAGAAAATGTTTTTGTCTCAAGACTGCAGTTCGGCACGATCAGAACAGACTCTGTGTCACTCTGGGTCAGACAGAGACATGTGGCTATCAGTCGTTCTGCACAAACTGCATGAACAGTCTCTGGATTAAGCAAGGACATTTCACAGTGCATTCCCACAGTGAAGAACACAATCTCAAATAAACATGGCGTCACATGAAGACAATTATTTTGCTTTCACTCACACACACACACACACACACACCAGTGTGTTGCACAGTTCCACGCTCTGTACAGCTGAAAGAGCTCCATGTTCACATCCACAACCTGTGTGCTCCATTTGCACATAAACTCATCCACTTAACTGTGTGCTGGTATTTAAAAATAAAAAATGAAATAGCATTTAATGTATTCAACAACTGCATTTCTGCAAACTGGTAAATAATTATGCAGCATTCTGTCAGTGGAAGCACACAGTGTTTTACGCACAGAGGATGGCTCTCATCAGCTGTGATTGTCACACATGATGAGATGAGATGCAGCGTGTGTGTGTGTGTGGTGTGTCCCTGTTCTGGATGATTGTTTGTTTATAATGCTTTTCAAATGTATTGTTTGGTAACTTGAAATATGTGGGACTGGGGAAAACTGGTTTACAAAGTTTAAATTTTTTTTGTTTTAAATCAATGTGTATTTGAACAGATGCTTTTGCGCTGTGTACCTGAACTAGTGTTTAGACAATATGTGACAAATGTTCATAGTTAGTTGATTCATTAATCATGAAAACTCTCAAAATGATTATTATTAATCTTTAGTTTTCTTTCTGTCTTTTCAGTTTTAACCGTCTGGACTTGCCCCCATACAAAAGCTTTGAACAGTTGAAAGAGAAACTGCTCTTTGCCATCGAGGAAACAGAAGGATTCGGCCAGGAATAGGCTGAGTCCCCTTCAGCGCTCCTCCCTTTCCCATCGCTGTTTATTCAGCCAATTTAAAGTAACTATAGAATTGCACAGGATAACAACCAATGTATATAAGCTAGCTATTTTGTCATTTTAAACCAAATCCTAATTTACAGGGTTTTTTTTCTGTCTCAATCCCATTTCCCAGCCCCTGCACATTAATGATTAAATATGCAAGCATTTTCAGCATTATTGCTCCTGTTTTCAAAACAGATTTTTTTTTTTTTTTTTTTGAGCCTCTTCACTGTTGGCTGACTTTTTAAGAGACTGAAAGTACACTTGAGAGGATTTTATAATCAAAACATGACCTAGTTTTTAAAGCTCTAGTTCTATAGAGCTTTTAAAGGGTGTGTTTAGGATCAGTATCTGGTGCCTGAGATTGATTTTTCATTGATCCATTAGCAAATTTCTGGAGTAATTTTCATGTCCTTGCTTGGCTGCCTCAAAAGACAAGAAGACTGTGGTGATCACCTTCCTCTACTCAGCAGTGTCTCAAAAGTATTCGAACTTTCATTCCATCAAACATTCATTGTGTTATGGATGGACTCCAGTGTCCCTCGGTCACTGTGCTAAGGTGGACTATTCTGCATTAAAATGTCCAATTTCTGTTGAAACCATGAGTTGTGTGTGTTGTGGCAGTGGCAACTATGGCAGGTTTACCAGAGAAGCTGCAGTCACCTACCGTATTACAACGGCAAAGAAGAAGGGCTCCATTTGGCAAGTGTAATGAACACGATCATGACATTCAAAGTTGCCATTTAAGTATCAACACGTGAAATTAAAAACGCAACTGATTGCATGACTCAGTTTGTGTTTCACAGCATCCTGATTATATATTTGCCTCTGAATTTATGGCCATGTTGTGAACTGTACACAGCCCACCATGCTTAATTGAGATCATGTTTGTTTCGATGCCCAAAATGCCGTGTGACAGTGACCACGCCACACACACCCCACCAGTTCAAGAATGTCATGATTTAGTACATTTCTTGAGATGTTTTGAGGTAAAAGCTTGAACAATAGTGAAATAAGTTTAAAAAAAAAAAGCCCTGTTCCAGTCTTGAATGGCTTGAATGTAGTATTATGAATACTGAAATACCGCATGCATGCAGGCATCGTCTTAGAGCACATTGTTTGTCTCCATCTCACTGTGTCCTTTGCACATTCCTGTGTGAGGCCAGCCACCTGCATTTCTTCCCTCAACATGTCCATAAGCCTTTTTGGCCTTTCTCTTTTCCTGCTGCTTGGCAGTGCCATCCTCAGCATCCTTCTCCAGATGTACCCTGCACCTCTCCTCTGCATATACGCTCGCCTCTTTCACTTTGTTTCCTAATGGCCGTATCACCACTGTCCCTCTGATATGCTCATTCTTAATCCTGTAGATTTTGGTCACACCTAAGGAAACAGCATCATCAAGCTCTACCCCCTCCAGCTCCGCCTCCATTCTTTTGTCAGGGCCACCGCCTCATACAACACTGCTGTCTTCTAAATTTTCTCTCACCTGTGCAGATACCCTTCTTCTTCACCACTCTGCCACACTACACATTAGATTGAGTAGATGACCCAAAGTACCACACTCAGAAGCTTGAAGATGAATTTCTGCCTGTACAGTCAAAAAAAAAAAAAAGAAAGCAGGATTCAAAATGCCCTGGTCAGCACCAGGTGCAGAACACTGTTCAGTTTATTTACTTGAGCCCCGCACAGTGATTTGCTGTTTTGGTGAGGAGGCCTAATTGACAGTTAACTGGTGGTTTCAGAAAAGTAGAAAATGCGTACAGAAGTAGCCATGATGATGTGTTTTTTTGTTTTACTCTGCTCTTTGGTGCTTTAGGAGACATGCCCCACTTTGTTCTTTTTATTTTTTATTTGAACGATTCTGGTGCTTACCGTTTCAGTCAGTGGTCTGCATTGCAGGAGAAACATTGGCAGTGGCACACCACCGTTTAGGATTTTTCTAGGTTTTTGTTTTCAGACTGCTGCGAGCAGCAGCAAAACTTTTTCCAAGTTAGAGCTTGTGATTAGTTATCAGTCATTTATCTAAAATGGATTTAGTGTGAAGAGAGACAAGAAGAGGAACATCCACTGTAGCAAAAGGAGCAAGCATAAGAAAAGTCACAAATGGCTTCACTTTGTGCTTCCTTTTGAACAGAACTTTAATCAAAGACAATTAACTGTATGTGAATATCCATTGTATAAAGATAATGAAAGTACTTAAATATTATAATTAATACACAGAGCCTCCAGGTCATTGATGAAAGTCTGTGATGCCTTTCTTTTTATCAGAAGTGGATGTTTCAGGTTGCCCTCCCTGTAGCAGGTAACTAGAGTAAGTAAACCTTGGACAGTAGTAACCTGTCAAAGTAAAACTTATTCGTGATATGCAGCAGGAGAGTCGTTATTGTGCTGCCTACAGGTTTGGGTTATCTGAAGTGTTTCCAAACTAACATATCGCATGTAGATACACTGTAAACACCAACGACACTGTACAGAGTGCCCCTTTACTGGAGACGATGTGTATAGAAGATTCATTTTTAATCTGCTTTCACCCATTTTGATGGAGAGATGGATTTATGAGATACAAATAAATACATGAATAACCCCCTCCATGATGTGCATTTTTGACTCATTACAAATGTTTACTTTTCTGCACAGGACTCACTCAAATAAACGAAACTGATCACCTTTACCCTTGTTTTCAATATCATGACATTGTTTAGCTTTTGGTTTACTCGTGGCCAGCAAGCCTAAAGCTTAGCTAGCTTGGATATTCGCAAACTAAAAAATTAACTGATAAACTGCTGAAATGTCTGAGGGTACTAATAACGCCAAACTTTTATTACATGAATTTATCTTTGGGTTGGTCTAATGGATCTAAAACCCTGAAAATCAGCTCTAAAGAGCTGAAAATGTAATGTTTTAGTGTAAACATGGAGGTTCCCAAAACAGTTTAGCCAGACACATGTTCAAGATGTACATAAATAAATAAAATTAAACAGAAGTTCTATTTGATTCCTCCTGACCGCCAGAGGGCGGTGCTTTAGCACCTGGATAACTACATCGAGAATATACATCGTCTGGTATATCTTTATATACCAGACGCACCCAGCGCTCGCTTCTTTTCTACATTCTCGCATTCTTAGCGGTTGAGAACGCATTTAGCTGCGATTGCCGCTCTCGCTTGTAGCCTCGCAACCCACCTTCAGTTGGAGCTACATGCACTGCACACGTCCTCCAGAGGCTGTGAGACACGGTTTCACTGTTTTTTGTGTTCTTTGACTGACAGCTATCGTGAGTACACCTTCCTAAACGCCGGGTGTGCGCCTTCGCCACTGCCCTGCTGGGTATTTTCCTCTGTGCACATTAATTGTTGTTTCGAAGAAAGCTGGCTATTTGTTTAGTTGTGTCATTAACCCCATTAACTACGTGGTAGTGTGTGTATCAGAACCAGTATAGTGTACTGTGTTGGGCTTGCCGTGAGTGTTTTCCACTCCTTGAAGTACTTCGTCTGCGCTGCCGCCATTTTGCTAAGTTTAACAGCTCCGCTAGCAGCTATGTGTTGTCGTCGTTGCTGTAAGTGACTTAGCACTTGGGCTGTGAGTTTTTCGGCTGTGTGCATCATGTTATTACTGTGGCTGTGAGTGTTTCAAGCTCCAGGCCTTGTATTAGCTTTTACGCTGGGAGTGCTTCACGCTCCGTGCCTCGTGCCGAGTTTGCGGCTGGAGTGCTTCACGCTCTATGCCTCATGTCAAGTCGGCGGCTGCGAGTGCTTCACGCTCCGTGCCTCGTGTCAAGTCGGCGGCTGCGAGTGCTTCACGCTCCGTGCCTCGTGTCAAGTTGGCGGCTGCGAGTGCTTCACGCTCCGTGCCTCATGTTAATATTTACACTGCACGTGATTCACGCTTTGTCTTTCTATCTGGGCCTTTGTTGCATGGCTGTAGTACCTGTTTGGCTCCCTTGAGCCCAGATGATGGACATATGTTTTGCCCCTCGTGTTTTGGGATCGGACACCTGAGGGAAGCCCTGACTGGCGATGCCTGCCTTAATTGTGCCACCCCAGGAAGGAACCAAAGCGCCGTAAACGCCCACATGCAGGAGCCCCTTCTGCTAAGAAGGTTACTCATGACCATGCTTTGGCTGAAAAGGTCGAAACGTTGACTTCTGAGTTTGCTCAGATTAAGTCCTTGCTTCTGAATCTAAAGCCTAGGGATGCCGTGACAGTTCCTGTTGTCCCTAATGAGGCTGATCAGACCAATGTAGTGACTCAGCAGGAGGAAGATGTCAAGTTTATTGCTGTGACTGATTCCTTGTACATGACAAGTGATATAAACTGTGTGGAGGATCAGGATGAGAGGGGTCTTTCTCAAAGCCATTCATTAGTGGGCTGCCACACCTCTGAGGCAGAGTCCCTGCCGCAAACTGGACCTGGACTATCCTTTGTCAAGCAAGCTGTTCAGTTGGCTTTATCCAGGCTTGGGGTCGACAATCCCCCTGCGGAAACCACCGCTTCAAGTGCCTTTTTCAAAGTCACTCAGAAGCCTGAGTTCAACGTTCCGGTTTCACAACCATATATCGAGGAGCTCCACCGATGTTGGGTGGACCCCAAATCATTGACCCATCTATCACAGGACTGCAGAGCCCTTAGCTCTATGTGTGATTCGGCGCAGTATGGTCTGAACCGTATGCCCGCCATTGACAGCATTATTGCGAACCTAGTTGTGGCTCCGGCTGATACTGCTCGGCCGGATGCCCGCTGCCCACGACCTCAGTGTAGGGTCACTGATGACCTCCTCACCAAAAGCTATGACACAGCTGCTCGCATCGGTCGCTGAGGCAACTCACTGTCCTATTTAGCCCTTGCCCTCTCAAAGTCTTTGAGGGAGGCAGAGGTTGATGATGCTACGCAAAGTGTTAGTGATGCCTCACTCCAAACCTTTGCTTATATGTCCAGAGAGCTTGGCAGACTGATGTCAACCCTTACCATCACTAGACGTCAGGTGTGGCTTTTGCAGTGGTTAAGGTGTTGGGTTTGAGTCCAGAAGATCATGGGTTCAAATCCGCGCCTGACTGGAAAATCACTAAGGGCCCTTGGGCAAGGCCTTTAATCCCCTATTGCTCCCGGTGTGTAGTGAGCGCCTTGTATGGCAGCACCCTGACATTGGGGTGAATGTGAGGCATAATTGTAAAGCGCTTTGAGCGTCTGATGCAGATGGAAAAGCGCTATATAAATGCAGACCATTTACCATTCCCCCTGTCTGAATCCTGCAGAGGCACACTCCGATCACTGCCGGTTCTTCCAGGCCAAGTATTTGGACCTGCGGCCTAACAAACTTTGGAGCATGCTGTTGACGCTAGTAAATCTCGGCGACAGTTTGATGACCTACACCGGTCTTCCAGACCTCAGCCAGTCAGACGTGCTACAGCTTTTCACTCTTCATCCAAGCTCCCGCCAACTCCCAGAGCTGCACATGCTTTCGCAGTTGATGGCCAGCTCTCCCAGCGGCCTGCCTTTTGGGAGCTGACGGGCAGACCCCCGAGAACTGAACGATTTCACAGAGCTTCCAGTAATCGCGCCCAGAGGTGGTCGGGTCTGACTGCCAACATTTGGCCCCCAGCCGTTTTTCACGAAATCATCTCAGCCACTGGGAGGCTCAAGTCAAGACCCATGGGTCATTTCAACCTTGTTTGAGGGTTACAGAATTCAGTTCAGATGTCGTCCTCCAAAGTTCAATGGGGTGAGGATGACTGTTGTTTCTGACTCGGTGCAGTCTGCCGCCCTACAACGGGAGATTTTGGAACTCCTGGAGAAGGGGGCCATAGAGCCAGTTCACAGTTCAGACCAGCTCAGGGGGTTCTATTCAATTTACTTCCTTGTTCCAAAGAAGGATGGCAGCTTTCGTCCTATCCTCGATCTCCGACGTCTGAATCATTATCTCAAAGTGCTGCAGTTTCACATACTCTGCACAGTAGACGTCCTTCAAACTATCACACCAGGAGACTGGTTCACAAGTGTCAACTTAAAGGACGCCTATTTCCATGTGCCAGTGGCGCCTCGTCACAGGCAGTTTCTCCGCTTTGCTTTTGAAGGTCAGGCATACCAGTTGAGGGTGCTTCCTTGCGGCCTCTCTCTCACCCCTCGTACATTTACCAGATGTATGGCTGCAGCACTAGCCCTACTGCAAGCTCTTTGATGGAGAATCCTACCCTGCTTAGACGATTGGCTTGTCTGCGCTCCGACTCAGGAGCAGGCGCACAACGACACAGCGCTTCTACTGAACCATGTCTCGCAGTTAGGACTCACAGTGAACTTCGCAAAGAGTTCTCTTGTTCCCAGTCAACAAACAACCTTCATCGGCATTGCCATCAACTCTCTGACTATGACTGCATCGCCATCCCTGCAGAAGGTGGACGATGTAATTCATCTCATCTCACACATTCAACGGGCTGTGACGCTGCCTTTTGGTTTGCTGCTCCAGTTAATGGACAAATGACTGCAGTGTCGCTAGTGGTACCTTTGGGACTTCTGTTCTTACGTCCCCTACAGATTTGGATCAACAACCTAGGCCTCAACTCAAAGTTGCATCAGCACAGGCTTGTACGACTCTCCAACCAGTGCCTTCTGCACCTCAGACCCTGGGGGAACGTCGACTTCATCTGCAAGGGTGTCCCTCTAGGCTCCGTCCCTTCTACCCAAGAGGTGGTTGTTACAGATGCATCACACACAAAGGTTGGGGGCCATGTGGAATCACAGGATGGTGAGGGGTGTCTGGAGTCCTCAGGAGAGACTCCAACACATAAACATGCTGGAGCTTCGTGCTGTGTGACTGACTTTCCTCCCGGCCCTGAGAAGAAGACGTTCTTGTCCGGTTGGACAACACGTCAACAGTCTATCACATAAACCATCAGGGGGGCACCAGGTCCAATCACTCATCAGCAGAAACTCAGAGGCTTCTCTTATGGGCGTTGCCTCGCCTTCAAAGTGTCAGAGCAGTTCATCTGCCCGGCGTACAGAACAGCGCTGCAGATTTACTCTCCAGACAGAAACCACCACCGGGAGAGTGAAGACTGAACCCGATTGTGGTCCAAATGTTCTGGCAGAAGTATGGTGTAGCGGAAGTGGACCTTTTCGTTTCAAGCACCTCGACACATTGCCCACGGTGGTACTCCCTCCCGGAACCAGACAGCCCGCTGGGGAAGGATGCATTGGCTCACCCGTGGCCGGATTGCCTCCTTTATGCCTTCCCTCCTCTCCCGCTGCTAATGTTGACACTGCACAGGATAGACCAGAGCAACCACAGGGTGCTGCTGGTTGCTCCGTTCTGGCCGGGGAGGATTTGGTTTCCCATGATTTACAAACTCCTCGAGGGGGAACCTTGGGCTCTCCCGGAGAGGAAGGATTTGTTGTCACAGCTACAGGGGAGGATTTGGCAACCTCACCCAGAACGCCTTCAACTGTATGTGTGGCCGTTGAGGGGCCGAACTCCTTGTTAAGTTCTTGTGACCAGGCTGTTGTTTAGACTATTCTTAATTCACGTGCTGCTTCTACCAGGGCTTTGTATGACAACAGATGGAAGCTGTTTGCGTGGTGGTGTGAGAACCAAAAGTTAGACACGGAGCGTTGTGCCTATTCTCAAATATTTACAAGAACTGCTGGACAAAGGACTTTCTGTCGCTACCTTGAAGGTTTATGTTGCTGCAATCTCTGCCCGGCATATCTATGTTGAAGGTCGGTCAGTGGGTTCACATCTCTGATTCTGATTCTCTCCCCTCAGCCCCAACCAGTCCCAGCAGAAGACTGCCCCTCCCTGAGCCTGGTTCTGCTGGAGGTTTCTTCCTGTTAAAAGGGAGTTTTTCCTTCCCACTGTCGCCAAGTGCTTGCTCATAGGGGGTCGTTTTGACCGTTGGGGTTTTTCCTGTAATTATTGTATGGCTTTTGCCTTGTAATATAAAGCGCCTTGGGGCAGCTGTTGTTGTGATTTGGTGCTATATAAATAAAATTGAATTGAATCTCTTATTGTGTCTTTTTGAAAGGTGGTCTACATTTGCGGCCTCCAAGGCTTGCACGCGTACCTTCATGGGACCTTCCTCTAGTCCTGGAGGGTTTAAGCTTATCCCCCTTTCGAACCAGTTGAAAGTGCTGATCTTAAATGCGTGTCAGTGAAGACTGCCTTTCTACTTGCACTGTCTTTGGCTAAGCGGGTGGGAGAGCTCCATGCCCTATCAGTCGCTGGGGACTGTTTGCGATGGAATTCTGATGGATCTGGGGTTGCGCTGTGGCCTACTCCGGCGGTGTTGATTGCTTCTGCTTAAAACTGCACTCCAGTCATCTATCTCAATGACAGATATCTGAAGCTTTTGTACAACAATCATTTCCACATAAATTCAGTATTATTTCAAAATAAAAGACGGGTGACCGATAAGAGCGCCACAGCAGCACGTCTGACTCTGATGTGCTGCTGCACCTACGTCATTTCTGAGCTTCAGCAACGACTCACCGTTTATTGCCTCATTTCTGCTTTAAAATGACTTTAGGATGATTTAGAGTTTTTCCTTCGTCATCTGGTGGTTAATCACATTATTCCCTTTGATCACTTTGGGTGGACAGACTCAGACGTACTGCTGTCACGCTCCGCTGTCTTTTATTATGAAATAATGCTGAATTTATTTGGAAATAATTGTTGTGCAAAAGCTTCAGATATCTGTCGCTGAGATAGATGATAACTGGAGTGCACTTGTAAGCAGAAAAGAGGTGATAAATCATTCAGTTGCTGCTGATGCTACACAATGATGCATACGCAGTGTAGGCAGGGGGACCAATTTTCACAAGAGACTGTTCGGTCGGTGACACCAGCCCTCACTAATTTGGCACCTTAGGCAAGATTTTTAATTTTGCCACTTTTTGTACACAGGTAGAGGGTCCAGAGAACTTCCATCCCTGTAAATTTCACATTTCTATTCTACTCTCTCTCTCTCAGCACTGTTGTCAGGCCGAGGTCTTGGAAAATAAAGCAATTATGAGTTATGGTTTGATGTATTAATAAAATGAATACTGATAGAATAACTCCATTAATGTCAGTTCTGTCATTTGTGCAAAGTAAGATATATATGTTTTAATGTTGAATAATGCACTAATTCTTAAGTTTTGTAACAGACAGACAGATGGCATTCTGGGTAAAATGTGCCTCGGCTAAACACTGATTGGTTGATTAATTCTATGTAAACCAACACGTTAACATGAGGTGTGTCATGTGTTGGTGTTTACAGATAGATGTTCTTTTGTATAATATTCCATTTTTTATAAAAAAAAAAAAAAAAAAGCCAAGTTGTAATTAGATAACCATCTGATATAACCGGTGTCAAAATGAATAGTTTTGGCCCTTTTTCAGTTGATTTTTTTCATTCGTGCTAGAATTTTTTGGATCGCACCGAGTTTCAGGTTAATTGTGCGTATACATGGAGTAAAGAGCTACGTTTAACATCTCACGACCACCTCTCGCACTGTGCCTGTGCAAACACTGCAGACCTGTCTTGTAATGTTTTTGTTTTTTAAACTTTGATGTCTCCCATTGAGAGTTTTTGTAAATTAAGTTTTAAAAAAAAAGCTTCTGTTTACGTTTTGCTTCTGGAAACACGAGTCCGACGTGTGGTTTTTGAATGTACAATGTGTGTGAGAACATAAATCGTGCACTCTGAACTTTTACACCATGCAGTTCTGTCGTACAGCTGAGCTGCCTGGAACCGAGTACACTGATTGAAAATATCATACAGTGTCTGCCCAGCTTCAGTTTGAATACTGCCATGAACACTACTGACCAGTAGATGGCAGTAGAGACCTTGAAAACTTGCCAAAGCAAAATTCCAGATAATCTGTGTTGCTACTTGCTACGTTTAAGATGCGTGGAATTTAACAAACGCAAACACAACAACAACGCCTATAAACCCAGAGAATATATTCACGAGAGTTTTAGGCACTAGAGATTAATGCTGTTATCCGTGGACCATGATCAGAGTGTCAAATCATTTCTCCTGTTGTGAATGTACTGAGATTACCATACTGAGATTACCCTATCACCCATAATGCACCTGGACACAGCATGTGCACACTAAAACCTTAAAAATGAGTGCATTACTTTAAAACTAAACATATATCTGATATTTTCACTTTATACAACTTCAGATGTGACGTTAATTTAAATAACTTGTCCGAAATAAGTTTGGTTAAAATTTGAACCATAAGTTAAAAATGTATGCCTCTGGATGACTTGGGTGATATTGGCTACGTATCAGTATGGGGTTAGAAGTAATTAGTTTTTTTTTTTTTTTTTTTGGTGACCAGTTTTGTCTGCCGAGGATAGAGCGGTTTCTTCTAGAAGCAGGTCTCCTCTGTTTGCAGAGGGTAGAACCACACATCTGTTCACCTTTGTTTCGATAATTATCGGATTATCTGAAATATATATATATAATTTGAGAGAGAGAAATTGGGCTCTTATCTATATAGCCAAGTGGCCTCTGTGTGGGTGACTATAGCTTCGATCATGGACAAACTGGGGAGAGCTGACATTTGCGGTTTGGTATGCTTATGCATTTTGGGTCAAGGATGAACACTGCCAAAACGTAACCTTGATGGGACTAATATTTTTGGAGAAACTATGGATATTAGCTAATAACACTAAACAATGGACATTGATAATTACATTCTGGACTTACACGCCTTTCCAGCTGCAGGCAGAAAATCATCAATATATTAAAAGTGGCTTCTGTGTACATGTATACGTGTGTGTGCGTGAGATTTTATTTAGTAAGTTCAATGTAACTACATGATATAATTGCTAATATGTTAAAAATACATGGATGACAAGAAAGTGAAAACACTCATTTCCATTGTGGTTCATTTAAAAATTGAATGACAAAATAGAAGTAAGAATAAAATAAAATAGTAATAATAGTGATAATAATAATTCATGGTGTGTATATCATAACAGGAACCTAACAGTTTATAAATACATTAACACAGTAAATTAATGTTTAAAAAAATACGGAACTAACACTAAATACAAGGGTTGAGTGCTTCCTCTAAAAACTGTTGAGGTCTAAGGCTCTAAAAACATTCTGGACTCTCATGCCATTCCAACTCATTATAGAAACTTTACATAATTTATTCCCACCCTTGAACAATGTCAGCTTCCTATTTTATAAAGACTACCCAATCTATAGCCCGTGGATCTCCACTGGCAACACGCTAGTACAGTATAAATTCTCTAGGCACATATGATTACTTAACTCACTGCAACCACTTGTCATGCATGCATACCAATCGAACATGGGAATATAATGTTCACACAGCAGAACTTTGGGTATTCAATTATGTCTGGTTCACACGGCAAGATAATTAGGCTGATATCTGACCTAATCTTCCCCTTCTGACAATTGAAAGGACGCCCCGACTATTGTGATGGCTTGACAGATAATCTTATCAGATATTCCTGCTGTGTGGTGTGTTAAACATGCTCTAGTCTGCTCAGAAGGATATCTGGACCCCTCAGACCTCAAATCCTGGATATTCAACATGTTGGATTGTCTTGGCCTGATATCTCAGCGTGTAGGGTGTACCCCGAGCACGCATACAATCAGAAAACAAGATGGACACACAGAGGGGAATCCAAAATCAAAACAGCTGTCATGGTGCTCTAGAAAGTCTGGTGGTGCTTGCTCTATCTCCACGGCTGTAACGAACACATTTTCTTTTTGTATCATTTTTTTTTCTCAGAAATAGTCTACAAGCTATTGCCATTGCTTCGTCCTCATCTACCATGTTTGTTTACTCCAAAGCCACATTTGATCTTGAGAGGTTTTGTGAGATTTCCCATCTGACCTGGGAATGTTCGTGTGTGGTGTGTCATCCTTACCGTGTGGCAGCACACCACACACACTGTACGTCCAAAACTGTTATGTCTGATTTTTTTTATCACTGTATGTGGTCTCAGGTATTGAAAACCTACTGACAAAAAAATCTTGCTGTGTGAACCAGGTGTAAGTTGTGGCCTTGATATATATTATTTCTCTCTTACTCAAGCTCTGCCCCGACTGCTTCCATCACAGATGGAGACAACCTGTGCAGCACTGCACAGCTCCTTCTCCTTCACAGCATGGATCAAGCCGAACACAGCAATGTGTGCACCATGTTCTGTTGTTAGAATGCAATATGCTTCTGCATTGTGCTGCCAAGTCATACCCAGGGCCAGGAGTGCACATAACTGGTCCCATGCATGCTAAAAAAGAATGCACAGCAGAAAGCACTGAGGGAAGCACTTTTCCTATCTGTCTTCATCACATTTCTCCAGAGAAACTTGCTATTCTGTTTCATTCCTCCTGACCGCCAGAGGGTGGTGCTTTAGCACCTGGATAACTACATGTGCGCAGCACAGAGAGGTCGAGAATATATACCAACAAAGTCATGCCATTGGATGTGACCTGGGTGATGTCACTGGTTGTCTTTATATACCAGACGAACCCAGCGCTCGTTTCTTTTCTACATTCTCGCATTCTGAAGAGGTTGAGAATGCATTTAGCTGCGATTGCCGCTCTCGCTGGTAGCCTCGCAACCCACTTTCGGTTGGAGCTACGTGCACTGCACACGTCCTCCAGAGGCTGCGAGACACGGCTTCACCGTTTTGTCGTGAGTACACCTTCCTTGCCGGGTGCGCACCTTCGCCGCTGCCCTGCTCGGAATTTTCCTCTGCACAGTTGAAGTCCTTAGCTGCTAGCCGCTAACCTTTTAGCTGTGTTGTTTCGACAAAAGCTGGCTACTTGTTTATTTGTGTTGCAAACCCCGTTAACTACGTGGTAGTGTACTGTGTTGGGCTTGCCGTGAGTTTTCCACTCCTTGAAGTACTTCGTCTGCGCTGCCGCCATTGTGCTAAGTTCAACAGCTCCACTAGCAGCTACTGTTGTCTTCGCTGTAAGTGACTTAGCACTTGTGCTGTGAGTGCTTCAAGCTCTGTGCCTTGTATTAGCTTTTACGCTGTGAGTGTTCAGGCTCCATGCCTCATGTTAAGAGTGCGGCTGTGAGTGCTTCACACTCCGTGCCTTATATTAGCTTGTACGCCGTGAGTGTTTCACGCTCCGTGCATCGTGTTGAGTCTGTGACTGTGAGCGATTCACGCTCCGTGCATCGTGTTACTGCTGTACCTGTGAGCGATTCACGCTTTGTCTTTCCATCTGTAACTGTCAGGGCTTGTGTTAGCCATCTGCACGCAGTTCACAATGTTGTTAAGGCCTTTGTTGCATGGCTGTAGTACTTGTTTGGCTCCCTTGAGCACAGATGATGGACATATGCTTTGCCCCTCGTGTCTTGGGATCAGACACCTGAGGGAAGCCCTGACTGGCGATGCCTGCCTTAATTGTGCCAGTATGCCACTGGCAGAGAGGTCTGCTGGACTCGCGGCATTGGAAAGTGGGATGCCTAGTGGGACTTTGGCCTCCAGTCCCAGAAAGGCACCAAAGCACCGTAAACGCCCACATGCAGGGACCCCTTCTGCTAAGAAGGTTACTCATGACCATGCTTTGGCTGAAAAGGTCGAAACGTTGACTTCTGAGTTTGCTCAGATTAAGTCCTTGCTTCTGAATCTACAGCCTAGGGATGCCGTAACAGTTCCTGTTGTCCCTAATGAGGCTGATCAGACCGATATAGTTACTCAGCAGGAAGAAGATGCCATGCCTATTGCTGCGACTGATTCCTTGTACATGACAAGTGATACAAACTGTGTGGGTGGTCGAGATGAGAGGGGTCTCTCTCCAAGCCATTCATTAGTGGGCTCTCACACCTCTGAGGCTGAGTCCCTGCCGCAAACCGGACCTGGACTATCCTTTGTCAAGCAAGCTGTTCAGTTGGCTTTATCCAGGCTTGGGGTCAACAATCCCCCTGTTAAAACCACCGCTTCAAGTGCCTTTCTCAAAGTCACTCAGAAACTTGAGTTCAATGTTCCAGTTTCGCAAACATATATCGAGGAGCTCCACCGATGATGGGCAGACCCCAAATCATTGACCCATCTATCACGGGACTGCAGAGCCCTTAGCTCTGTGTGATTCGGCTCAGTATGGTCTGAACCGTATGCCCACCATCGACAGCATTATTGCGAACCTGGTTGTGGTTCCGGCTGATGCGCTCGGCCGGATGCCCACTGCCTACGACCTCAGTGTAGGGTCACTGATGACCTCCTCACCAAAATCTATGACATAGCTGCTCGCATTGGTTGCCTAGGCAACTCTGTCCCATTTAGCCCTTGCCCTCTCAAAGTCTTTGAGGGAGGCAGAGGTTGATGATGCTACGCAAAGTCTTAGTGATGCCTCACACCAAACTTTTGCTTATATGTCCAGAGAGCTTGGCAGACTGTCAACCCTTACCTTCACTAGATGTCAGATGTGGCTTGCGCAGTCCCCTCTGTCTGAATCCTGCAGAGGTACACTCCGTTCACTGCCGGTTCTTCCAGGCCAAGTATTTGGACCTGCAGACCAACAAACTTTGGAGCGTGCTGTTGAGGCTAGTAAATCTTGGCAACAGTTTGTTGACCTACCCCAGACTTCCAGGCCTCAGCCTGTCAGACATGCTACAACTTTTCACCAGGAGACTGGTTCACAAGTGTCGACTTAAAGGACGCCTATTTCCATGTGCCAGTGGCGCATTGTCACAGGCAGTTTCTCCACTTTGCTTTTGAAGGACAGGCATACCAGTTCAGGGTGCTTTGCTTTTGAATCATAGGCATACCAGTTCAGGGTGCTTCCTTTCGGCCTCTCTCTCACCCCTTGTACATTTACTAGATGTATGGCTGCAGCACTAGTCCCACTGCAAGCTCTCGGAGTAAGAATCCTACCCTTCTTAGACAATTGGCTTGTCTGCGCTCCGACTCAGGAGCAGGCACACAATGACACAGTTCTTCTACTGAACCATGTCTCTCAGTTAGGACTCACAGTGAATTTTGCGAAGAGTTCTCTTGTTCCCAGTCAACAAACAACCTTCATCGGCATTGCCATCAACTGTCTAACTATGACTGCATTGCCATCCCTGCAGAGAGTGGGAGATGTAATTCATCTTGTCTCACATGTTCAATGGACTGTGACTGTGTTTTGGTCTGCTCCAGTTGATGGGCAAACTGACTGCAGTGTAGCTAGTGGTACCTTTGGGACTTCTGTTCTTGCGTCTCCTACAGATTTGGGTTAACCACCGAGGCTTTGTTGTCACAGCTACAGGGGAGGATTTGGCACCCTCACCCAGAACACCTTCAATTACATGTCTGGCCTTTGAAGGGCCGGACTCCTTGTTATGTTCTTGTGACCGGTCTATCCTTAACTCACGTGCTGCTTCTACCAGGGCTTTGTATGGCAACAGATGAAAGCTGTTTGTCCGGTGGTGTGAGAACCAAAAGCCTAAAAAGGATGGCCTAATCCATCCTTTTTATCTAAGAGAATTTCAGCCTTTCATGTTAACCAGCCAATTTCCTTGGCTTTGTATGCCCCACATTCTGATCCAGGATTATCTGTCTCAGGTTCCCTGTGTCCTGTTTGAATGTTGAAGCAGTACATTAGTGCGACTGCTGGGATTCGGAAAACAGATGCCGTTTGTTGGTTACGCTGATCACAAAAAAGGCTGTGCTGTATCAAAGCAGTGACTTTCACATTGGGTCGTGGATGCCATTTTACAAGTATACAAGACCAGGGGTCTTCAGCCTCCTAAAGTTACGTGCCATTCCAGCAGAGGGATGTCCACCTCCTGGGCTGCACTGAGGGGTGTTCCTTTGAGTGATATTTGTGCTGCTGCTACGTGGGCTTCGTCCTATACCTTTGCCCGCTATTACAGACTGGATGTGGCCACTCCTCCTGCGGTGACTTTGGTGGTGTTGTCTGCCTCCACTCCCCACTGCTGATGCTAGGTGAGGGTGACTCTTCGTGACTTTGGTAGTATTAAGTCATCCAGGTGCTAAAGCACCGCCCTCTGGCGGTCATCCGAAATTGTAGTTACATTCGTAACTCTTGTTTATTTTGTGAGATACGTTTCACTCTATTGAATGACTCCTTTAGCTTTTCATGAAAAAAAAAACTTCCATGATAAGAGGACGTTAGCTCCAGCAGCTGCAGTGTTCGCAGGGACATCTTTAGCAACAGTTGAAGTGCTATTAGATGAAGAACTGGACAAGTTCTTACACATTTTTTTGCTAACACACACACACACGCCCCTGAGCTCCTTCATGGTGCTCGCTAAGCTCAGCGGTGTGTACTGCTCACACACATGGCTGTGTGCCCTACTGCTGTCCACTTTCTGCTCCGAGAAGAAACACTAGTCTAATTTTAGGTAAACTATCGAATGATGCAAATATATTTAGATATCGTACAAAATGTTTTTGGTCAAGCATTGCGAAGAATAGTCGCATGTGTGAAAAGATGGAACATTCCATCTTTTCACTCAAGTAAATATACTATTGCACTCAAATGTATAATAATTGTTCCTGTTTGTGTCAATTTAATGTTATCTGTGTTAGTTCTCTCTCCACCTAGCCTGGAACGCAGAACAGGTAGCTGAAAACTGTTGTATGTATTCAACAATACATTAATTATATACAACCCCAATTCCAATGAAGTTGGGATGTTGAGTAAAATGTAAATTAAAAACAGAATACAATGATTTGCAAATCCTCTTCAACCTATATTCAACTGAATACACCACAAAGAGAAGATATTTAATGTTCAAACTGATAAACTTTGTTTTGTGCAAATATTTGCTCATTTTGAAATGGATGCCTCCAACGCGTGTCAAAAAAAGCTGGCACAGTGGTATGTTTACCACTGTGTTACATCACCTTTCCTTCTAACAACACTCAATAAGTGTTTGGGCACTGAGGACACTAATTGTTGAAGCTTTGTAGGTGGAATTCTTTCCCATTTTTGCTTGATGTACGACTTCAGTTGTTCAACAGTCCGGGGTCTCCGTTGTCATATTTTGGGCTTCATAATGCCCCACACATTTTCAATGGGCGACAGGTCTGGACTGCAGGCAAGCCAGTCTAGTACCCGCACTCTTTTACTACGAAGCCACTCTGTTACACGTGCAGAATGTGGCTTGGCATTGTCTTGCTGAAATAAGCAGGGCCGTCCCAGAAAAAGACGTTGCTTAGATGGCAGCATGTAAGTTTCCCATGATATGGGCAACTTACACACCCCCATACCATTGCAGATGTTGGTTTTTGAACTTTTTGCTGGTAACAGTCTGGATGGTCATTTTCCTCTTTTGTCCAGAGGACACAATGTCCATGATTTCCAAAAACAATTTGAAATGTGGACTCATCAGACCACAGCACACTTTTCCACTTTGCGTCTGTCCAGTTCAAATGAGCTCGGGCCCAGAGAAGGTGGCAGCATTGCTGGATGTTGTTGATGTATGGGTTTCGCTTTGCATGGTAGAGTTTTAACTTGCACTTGTCGATGTAGCGACGTACTGTGTTAACTGACAATGGTTTTCTGAAGTGTTCCTGACTCCTTATGTAAACTCCTTTACATAATGATGTTGGTTTTTAATGCAGTGCCGCCTGAGGGATTGAAGGTCATGGGCATTCAATGTTGGTTTTTGGCCTTGCCGCTTTTGTGTAGAAAGTTCTCCAGATTCTCTGAATCTTCTGATTATATTATGTACTGTAGATAATGGAATCCCTAAATTCCTTGCAATTGAACATTGAGAAACATTGCTCTTAAACTGTTGGAATATTTTTTCATGCACTTGTTCACAAAGTGGTGATCTCGCCCCATCTTTGCTTGTGTGCCTACTGTTAGCCTAACTAAGTAGTGAGAATATGCCATGGACAGACAGATATAAGCTGCAATTTCCAATTAAAGTAGTGCCAAAGAAGGGGGCTCAAGACAACAAAAGGGGCAAGCAACTCCAAGAGAGGAAAAGGGAAGGACCTAAAACTAAAAGTACCTCAGTCCAGAGACCAGGAAACTGTGTGGGGCTGTGAGGAGTGCCAAGTTGAATTCATTAATGATGATGATAAACTGGTGAGCTGTAGTTGCTGTCACAAGTTCTTCTGCATAGAATGCATCGAGATGAGCGAGTCAATATGAGACTCTTTCCAGATCAGATGTATTCTGGCTGTGCCCTGATTGTACGCCAAAAACTAAAGATCAATGGAATAGCATTTCTCATCTGGAGGAAAAATGTGAGGTTATTAGGGGTGAAATGCAGAAGAGGATGGAGTCATTGGAACTGAAATTAAAGGAAAAACATGATGCATATGTTCATTCAATTACCCAGAAACTGCCAGACCAGATTTCAAGCCTTGAAAAAAACTTAACCAATTTGAATCATTACCACAGAGTATGACTAAAACATGGACATCTCTATTCAAGCAGGATGAGAAGACAGAATCCCAACCTTCCTCCTTCAAAACAATCATGAAAGAAACACTACACGAGCAGAAAAAGGAGGATGTTGATAGAAAAAATAGAACAATGTAATATACAATGTAGAAGAGAGTGTAAAGGCAGACGCAGCAGAGCGTAAGGATGAAGATGTTACCTTTTTCAGTACACTATGTCAGGAAGTCTTGCAGGTCTTGCCATCAGCCAAGAACTTCATTCGGCTGGGAAAGAAACCTGCAGCAGAGGACCTACAACGGCCAAGACCACTGAAGGTAGTTAGGGACAGTAAAGAGGACCTTAACCAAATTGAAGGATGCAGAAGAAAGGTACCAAAAGATAAGCATAACATGCTTACTGCCAGGAGGACCGAGAGAAGATTAAGACCAAAGTTGCTGAAGCAAAGCAGTTAGAAGACGGTGACCAGTCAAAAAACTTCCGTTACAGGGTGAGAGGACCACCATGGGATCTCAGAATCATAAAAATAGCAAAGTAATCAACAAATGGAGCAAACTAAGAATGTGTCAGTCTGATATGAATTTGATGTCAACCTCTACAACATGTTGCCAAACAGATATGTTAGATAAGAATGTCTCCGATGACATACGGCTTTCCTGTGCTGTTCAATATTGAACAGCATTTAGAAGTAAGAGCACATGATAGAGCCACATATATGCGACCGACACCCAGCATCCAAGTATAAAATAGGACCAAGTACGGAAGAAACAACAAATTTGAAAGAAAGCACCATTACTATGAACAACCAGGCCATAGATAAAAATGCTGGCGGCGGCAACAGCAGCAGCAGCTACAGTGACCATAACCTAGTGGGGAGGAGTAATCCAAGAAGGAACCAGAATTTAAAATACTTACAAGTAATGTATACCAATGCTGATAGTATCATCAATAAGAGGCATGATTTCCAGGAGAGGGTGAGCAGTGAAAAACCTAATGTATTTGTTATTACTGAAGTTAATCCCAAAAATCAGAGAGATAACACCACAAAACACAAGCTGGCAATGGATGGCTATACACTCTTCAATGTAGAGACCAAAGATGTACAAGGGGTTGCTATATTTATAAAAAAAAATCACTTGAATCCAGTGGAATCACAGAATTAAAACTCATGGAGTTCAGGAGGCCATAGCAGTTGAGATTAAGTTACAAGGGTTGGACAAGCAGCTGATCATGGCTGTGTATAGAAGCCAAACAGTCCATCTGATAATAAAAGTAAGTTGAATGAAATGATACAAGAATTACATCTGAGTAGTTATAGTCATATTCTTCCTTTGGGAGATTTCAACTATCCAGAACTTGAGTGGAGCGGTGGTGGGCCAGTAGGCAGCTACTCCCAAAGTGCCTCATCATTTATTGATGCTGTCAATGATTCCTTCCTGTACCAGCATGTTGAATTCCCTACAGGGTATAGACCAAATCAAACTCAAAATATTTTAGATCTTATTTTTACTAATGAGGAATCAATGGTGGAGCAGGTGACGGGTAGCGCACCACTTCGTAGGAGTGATCATGTAGTGATCAACATCAAATTGAGGTGTTACGTTGAAGTGGCTGATATTGTGTTAACTCGCCACCAATATGAGAAAGTAGACTTTGACAAAATTAACAAATCCCTCAACTATGACTGGGGAACCTTGTTTAAGAATATAAGTACTGAAGAGAGATGGCAGATTTTTCTTGAGAAAATAAAGCAGGTTATGGAGGAACATGTACCATTAAAGAAGCATATGACATCAGAGGCAGGCAGACCCCTGTGGTTAAACCGGGGAACCATCCGTTCAATACGGCGTAAGCATAAGGCATGGACAAAACTGCAGGAGTTGCGAACTGATGAGGCCAGAAAGAAATATGCAAGAGCTAGAAATCAAGCTAGGTGGGCCACTCGGAAGGCAGTCAGAGAATTTGAAAAGTCAGTTGCAATGAACATAAAGATAAACCTGAAATTTTTTTGGAAGTATGTTCATTCAAAAACTAAGACTAGACAATCAGTATCTAACTTGTATATGGAAAACAGCACTCTTACCAAGACTGATCATGAAAAGACCCAGGTTCTGAACAAGTTCTTTACAAGTGTCTTCATAAAGGAGGACCTTACCAACGTCCCTAGCATCAATGATCATGAGGGAATAATGGAGCTCGACACCTTCCAGATCACTGAAGAAGAAGTACAGAAGAAACTGAACAAATTAGAACCTAGTAAGTCACCTGAACCTGATGGTTTACACCCGAGGCTTCTGAAGGAATTGGTGCCTTCTTTATCACACCCACTAAGCTTGTTATTCCAGTCTTCACTAAATGAGGGGGTGCTCCCAAGAGACTGGTTGGTGGCTCATGTCTCCCCAATTTATAAGAGAGGTGCAAAAACTGAAGCTGGAAATTATAGACCAGTCAGCCTGACATCAGTTCTATGCAAAGTAATGGAGGGCTGTGTACATGATCAAGTAGTGAAACACATGGCGGAAAATGACTTGTTCAGCCCACACCAACATAGGTTTATGGCAGGCCGATCAACTGTGACACAGCTTCTGGAGACGATTGAATTTTGGTTGCAATCATTGATGAAGGGATAGGAGTTGATATTGCGTACTTGGACTTCCAAAAAGCTTTTGACTCCATTCCCCATCAACGCTTGCTGAAAAAGATACTCAGCTATAAGATTATGGGGAAAGTATACTCTTGGATTGAAGCATTCCTGTCAAATCGCCAACAGCGGGTTATAATAAATGGAGCAGAGTCAGACTGGGCAGAGGTAACCAGTGGCATTCCACAAGGGAGTGTCTTAGGTCTGGTGCTTTTCACACTTTTTATTAATGATATGCCAAGTGAAACTGTGGGCCCAATTAAGCTGTTTGCAGATGACACAAAAATATATCAGAGTTGAGAATATGGAAGACTGTGACAAAATCCAAGAAGATCTGGAGAAACTACAAGACTGGGCAAACTGGTGGCAGTTGCGCTTCCATCCCAAGAAATGTACCATCTTACAAGTGGGTGCTAATCATCCAGATTACAGGTGTTACATGATGGATGGGAACATAAAGGTGAAGTTATCCAAGTCAGAGCATGAGAAGGACCTAGGTGTATATGTAGAGGCTTCCCTTAAGTTTGATTACCATATCAGCATGATTGTCAAAAAGGCAAACCAAATGACAGGACTATTGTGGAGGTCATTCAACTATATGGGCGAAGCCATGTTGAAGATACTGTATAAGACAATGATAAAATCTCACTTGGAGTATGCAGCACCTGTTTGGTCACTGCATACATGGGTGATTCTTAGACTACAGGCACTTATGTCCTTTGATCATATTGTATGAAAAACAGAAAAAAGGGAAATTTCACACTTTTATAGTTATCTTTACAAGTGTGTTAAGAAATGTGTTCTAGTAGTCTATGATGACTTTTCACCTTTTTCAGCGTCATTATATGCAAATATTGCCGTTTTGTGCTTGTCCCACACCCAGACTTTTGATCTTCAATGATAAAAATGAATGGTAAAGAAATGTTTTTTCTAATGTTTTAAAATATCAGTAAAATAATCAAAACATAATTGGGGTATTCAATGTCATACAACTGTTATGATTTTTTTTTAAACAAAATGTAGTTGTCCCACACTATTGCTGTAATTTCCACCACAACACTGTAATGTCCCTTTAAACATTTTGTATGAAAGATTGTTTGGGTAGTTTCTATGGAGATAAACTGACATCAGAGCACATGTATATAGCGCCAGATCACAACAAACAATTGCCCCAAGGCGCTTTATATTGTAAGGCAATGGTGTGGTGGAAATTACATTTACAAGGCCAATAGTGCCCGTAGTTAAAGAATCACCCAGCAATGAAAGGCAATCCCAAAACACCACAGTATATTCCCAAGGGGTGCTACATGAAGGGAAAAAAGCAGGGGGCCTAAAACGGATCCCTGCGGAACCCCAAACTTCATATCCCTAAGATCAGAAGAAGTGCCATTGCACAACACACAGTAAGAACGACTGGACAGGTATGACGTCAACCATGCAAGGGCGGTTCCTATAATCCCAAAATGATTCTTCAGCCTGTCGAGTAAAATATGATAACCCACAGTATCAAATGCAGCACTAAGATCCAACAGCACCAAGACTGTAGTGGTATCCGAGTCCATTGCTCGCAAAAGGTCATTCACAACTTTAGTAAGTGCTGTATTTGTGGAGTGATATTTTCTAAAAGCAGACTGCAATGGCTCAAAAAGATTATTCTCGATGAGGTAGTCCACGAGCTGTTGCGAAACCACTTTTTCCAGGATTTTAGAACAAAATGATGGATTTGATATCGGACTATAATTTTTCAATACACGCGGGGCGAGATTGGATTTCTTAAGCAATAGTTTAATCACTGCAGACTTGAAACATTTAGGAATAGATCCAGAAGTTAATGGGAGATTTATCATTTCCAGCACAGTCGGCCAAAGAATGGCCCACAGGTCCTTAAACAGTTTTGTTGGTGCCTTGCGAGATACCATCAAAATCTGTAAATCTGGGAACACCTCAGTGGGACCATCCACCTCCATAGCAGTATGCGGTGGTTGGACCAAGGCCTGGTGAGATATGCTCAACCTAAAATCCTGAATTTTCTTCTCGAAATAGTCCAAGAAGTCCTATGCTGAAAAGGGAGCATGAATAACAGGTGGCCGTGCATGAATGAGAAAAGCTACAGTTTCAAACAAACACTTTGAGTTATGCTTGTTCTTATTGATCAAATCAGAATAGGCCCGCTCTGTAACCAGGAGTGCATGCTTATAATCTAAGATGGCATCATGCCATGCAAGGTGGAACACCTCTAATTTGGAACTACACCATTTCCGTTCCATACCTCTAGCCAAATGTGCTTTAGCATACCTCAAGCTGCTCTGTTTGTGGCGTGTACACAGAAAAGGCTTCCTTTGCATTACAGAATCATACAGCATCTCCTTGTGCAAAGTGCACTGTATAGTTAATGATGCACAGAGACAATATCTGCAGCAAGATCAAGTTGTAGGTCTTTGAAGCAGGTCTGTGGGTTGACTATGACTGTTCACACCATCCTTTACTTCAGATTATCTGAGATTTTTCTTGGCCTGCCATTTTGGGCCTTAACTAGTGCTGTGCCTGCAGTCTTCCATTTCCTCACTGTGTTCCTCACAGTGGAAACTGACAGGTGACAGATAGCTTTTTGTATCCTTCCCCTGAACCATGATGTTGGACAGTCTTTGTTTTCAGGTCATTTGAGTTGTTTAGAAGCTCCCATGTTGCCACTCATTAGAAGAGATGCAAAGAGGAGAAACATTTGTAAATGGCCACCTTAAATACCCTTCTCATGATTGGATTCACCTGTGTAAGGAGGTCGAGGGTCAGTGAGTTTACCAAACCAATTTTGTGTTCCAATAATTCGTGCTAAATGTATTCAAATAAATAAAATGACAATGACATTAAAACCACATGACATTACAGTTACTTAATGATTGTCTCAAATTCGCCCAAAAGAGATTATATTATTAAAGATTTTGGAAAGGAGGAAATACAAAAGATTAGATGTAAATATTAAACATTTCCAGTCTCGCCAAAGACGAAAGAACTTCAATTGAAAATTACTAACAAGATTATCCAACTAAGGAGTTTGTAAAACAGAGATTCCAAATGGATGTCGGTAACTGACTGGAACTGAAGACCTGCTGGACCATCTTTTCTTTTTGTGTGAAACAGTGCAAAGCTTTTGGTTTGACCTTCAAAAATGTACGTATTGTCTCTGAAGGAATTTGGATCGGTGATCTAAACATCACAGACATCAATTCTGGAATATTAACTGTAATGACTTTCGTATTAATAATATAATTTTACTAAGCTAAGTAACATTACATACACAAATGTCTTTTTCTTAAGACAAAACCAAATAGTACTATTTGGAAAACAAGTTTAAACTTAATTAAAGTCTATCATTGATTGAATCCAATAATGTTTTAAAAGTAGCTTCTTTTATAGACAAATTTGATTTGTAAATGTTTGGTTGCCCTGTATTTTCTTTTATTATTTGTAAATAAAATTCAGTAAGCCCCTTATGTTCTTGTATTTGTATTTTCATGTATACAGCTATTTCAGGATTTTGTGCAGGACCTGTTTTGTTTGGATTTGATTCATAAATAAATTAATGTCCCAACAGCCAGGGGCTGTAAGCATGGACTGGGCCGCCGGGCCACCCGCCCTCAACCGCCACCCAATCCTCTCTGCACCCGACCCCTATGGCCCCCTCTGCAGGTGGTGAACCCACAGGAGGGCGGGCCCATGTCGCTCTTTCGGGCTAAGCCCGGCCGGGCCCCATGGGCTAAGACCCGACCACCAGGCGCTCGCACGCGAGCCCCAACCCCAGGCCTGGCTCCAGGGTGGGTCCTCAGCTCCGCCATACCGGGCGACGTCTCAATCCTTGATTTTTTACTGGTCATGGAGGTTCTGAACTTCCCTTAGTCGGACCCGTCACCTAGGACCTGTTTGCCTTGGGAGACCCTACAAGGGGCACAAAGCCCTCGACAACATAGCTCCTAGGATCATCCGGGTACGCAAACTCCTCCACCACAATAAGGTGGCAGCTAGAGGGGGAACTCGGGAGGAGCTCTGAGTCGAGCCGCTGCTCCTCCACATCGAAAGGAGTCAGTTGAGGTGGCTTGGGCATCTTTTCCGGATGTCCCCTGGACGCCTCGCCGGAGAGGTGTTCCGGGCACGTCCCATTGGGAGGAGGCCCCAGGGACGACCCAGGACATGCTGGAGGGACTACATCTCTCGGCTGGCTTGGGAATGCCTTAGGGTTCCCCCGGAGGAGCTGGGGGAGGTGTGTGTGGATCGGGAGGTCTGGGCGGCTTTGCTTGAGCTGCTGCCCCCGCGACCCGACTCCGGATAAAGCGGAAGAAAATGGAAGGATGGATGGATAAATTTTTTTTTTTTTTTAAAAAGACGCCATTGTCTCCCTTCAGGGAGGTGGTAGCGTCATGGTTTGCACATGATTTAAGAGGTTTTAATTTGTCATCTGATGGTTAATAATCACATTATTCCCTTTGATCAGTTTGGGTGTACAGAGTCAGTCTGCAGACACGCCGGTGTCAGGAGGTGATTTTTGGGACTTTATGTAATTTTTATGCAATAATGAATGTATGAATAATGTGAATGTATTTTTTACACGAGTGGGGTTTTGTCTCTGATCTGACACCATACATATAATACACACTTATGAAAGCTCCCTCCACAATTTTTTTTTCTTTAACTAGCTGATACTCTTGTCAGCTTGTCACAGCACGTGAACGTTGCACAAAACAGCTTTTTCAGATCACTTTAACCCAAGTTAAAGTCAGCGCATTATAGATTTCTTTATTCTTTTATTTAATCGAATGCCTGATGACTAACGATGGAATAATGTTTAGCAAATCACAATGTGCCAGGTATAGGCAGCCCGATCGGGTAGTCACAGACTGTGACTCCCAGTTTGACAATGACATTTAGAAGATTGCAAAAGATGTCATCCCCACAGCACCCTAAATCAAATGGCAAAGCAGAGTCAGCTGTGAAAATAGTGAAAAACCTGTGGAAACGAGCAGCCAGTGCAGGTACTGACCTGTGGTTAGCCCAGCACAAGATTAATGGCTCTTTGGCTGAAAACCTCACTTCTGGTTTCTGATATGCTTTAGAGCCATGTATCATTCCAGGTGTTGCTGAGAAATTAAGGGCTAAGCATCAGAAGGCAAAGTTTTGGTACGACAGGTCCGCCAGAGGTCTGCCCAAGCTACAGATAGGTTAGCCTATCAGAATGCAGCCATTACCGGGTGACTGGACAGGTATATGGAGAGAGGGGAGTGTCTCCACCAACTGGGTCCAAGGCAGTGGTGGGCACAGTTCCGCCTAACTGCTAATTAGCAAAGCGGATTAGCTTTTCAGCTAACTTCAAAAACCCTCATTGGACCAAATAGCTTCTGCTAAATTTAGTTCTGCTAACTTTTAGTCCGCTAACGTTTTTTTTGCTGGCATAGTAAGTAAAGCCGAACGGTCACCCTTACCAAAAAGTAGTACATGCAAGTATGTTTCAAGTATACTTCCAGTTTACTTTTTATATACTTATCAATACTATTTTTTGGAGGGGATTTGTAAACCCTAAAATCACACGTTAGTTCCCATCTGTTATGTGTGTGGCATGAGCGAGCAATATGGCGCTCAGGTCGGAGGTCTGGTTCTAACAGATTAACAAAGTTGCTGACACCTAGGATAGGCCTAGGACCCTGAACAAGGCAGACACAGGTTCATGTTTACTTTTTTTTTTTTTTTTGTTTTTTTTTTTTTTTTTTTTAAGTGGAGCAGAGACAAAAAGGGTTAACTATAGAAATATATCCATTATTTATTTCCAACAGTAATGTGTTAGAATCACCCCCCATTACAAACATTAAAAACACATTGTAACTGAAAAATCAGTAAACCCAAAGTAAACTCAGTAAAATATTCACAAAAACACATCCACACACAAAAAAAGAACATGCAAATAAACCAAACACCAGTATGTTACAGTTAAAAGCAACATTAAAGTCCTTCGGGTGATAATAAGAAAAAAACACACTCAAAATAAATTACAAGTCTGGAATAAATATGGATCATAAAGCTAGCACATGATTTTTTTTTTCCGGCCACATCTGGCTTTAAAACCCCTACAACGGCCGTGCGAAATTGTAAATTACCACCGTACTGTTAATAGAATCCAGTTTGGGTCTTCCAATATCCAGAATCCAGAAGAGCAGCAGCGGGAGGAGTTATGCAAAGCGTGGCCAGCGTCTGAATTATTGAGCCGACGCAGGCTGTCCCCAGCAGCCACCGCGGGAGGTGCAGCCTGGTCCCGCTGTGATGTAGACACCACATTAGCAGACCAAAATAATTTGTAATTGTTTATAAAAGACAGAAACCAGCAACTCACCAGTAAGAAGACACACCGGTCTGCTCAAGACCCCAGACAATGTGTGTAAAGCGCACAAAGCACGACACATAAGGAAGAAACTGCATTATAGAATGACGAAAGACAACTTAAATGGCCAAAAAGGCGAAGCCAGCCGCTTACCCCAAATCAGATGCTGGTGGCCCAAACACTCCCGCAAACAGCGGCGTCCATTAGCCGCAGTGGCGCTCGGAGTAAAGCAGCACTCCAGGCCACTAATAAAGAGCCACATAAAGCTGCAGAGGAAAAAAATGATGAATGCACACAGTCACCACAGCGTGTAAAGCCACTCCAACACTGCCTCACAGGAGAGACCAGGGAAGAAAAAGATCAGAACCACAAAATAGCTTCTGAATTTATATCCCCTGCTTCCAACAAATGCAATCAAAACCCAGGTGCACGCAGAAACACAATCGAACCAGGTGCGTGCAAACAAGAGCTTCCAAAACAGGTAGGGGAAGGCATGTACACTCCACACTGCCACATATGGTTTTGCAGCAGTCAGGCAGCTGTGAGCTCAACCTCACCCCAGCAGAAGGGACTTGGCTGCTCTGCTGCTACAAAGAAAAAAGTAATTTACATTCAACATAGAGTGCCCCAAACATGGGTGGCAAAAGGCATAAACAGCAAAGTAGGTTTGACTTAGGGTTTGATTTGAAAACCAAACTAATTCTGGCCATTTTATTGATTTTAACGTCAACTCTGTCATTTTTACAATTGAAAATATCACCAATATTTTTTAGTTTAATTTAATGCACTAATTCTGAAGGTTTGAGCATTAAAACTCGCAGATGCCCAAAGGCATGGGAAAATGAGCCTCCTTATCACATCACTGGTTGGTGTGGTTTATTTGTAAAAAAAAAAAAAAAAAACACAAGTTACTGTACTGTGTGTGTTGGTTTTTACAAATAAATGTGTATTTGTAATGTCATTTGTTTTTCACTGGGAAAAAAAGGCATTTGCAAAACTGAAAATTCTGTGATGTGAATGGCAGTGTTCTATGGATTTTGACCCAAAATGCATGGAACACCAACATCTACTGAATGGGAGGGTAAATAGCATCCAACTGTCACAACGGTCACCATTCGGTGTGCTGAATCTGACTTAACAAACAAAATTTTCAGTTTTGCAAATGCCTCTTTTTTTACAAATGAAAAATGACATAATTTACAAATATACATGTATTTGTAAATCCAACACCACGCTACGTACTTGTGTGTTTGCTTTTTACAAATAAATAAATAGCCAACCAGTGATGAGAAGGCTCATTTTCCCATAATGCTTTTGGCATCTGTGCAAACCTTCAGAATTATTGCATTAATTTACCCTCTGGGGGCCGACGCCGTTGTATAAGACTGCTGAAACCAAGTTTAAACTAAATTATAAATTACTTTTTAATGATGAGATAGAACTTACTTTTTTTGCTGAAAAGCTAACTCCGCGGCCTTCGAGCCAGCCGTCCACCATCTTGTACTCCTCATAGAAGCTGTGTGATGATGTGCACAATGTGAGTGTCCAATCAGAATTGTTCACTGGTCACATGGGTTTCCAAAATCCAATCGTAGCACAGATTTCCTCACGTGGATAAGCCAAAGATTGTGTTTAGGAGTGATTGTTATTAGTTGGCCCATTTGAATAGCCCCCTGGCGGCTGGGTCCAATGAAGCCCTGCACCATTATGCACAGTGATCAGTGACAGTGAGCAGACAGAGGGCCCTCTCATACAAGCACACGTGCTCAAACAAAAGAGTGCATGAGCATCAGGATTGCTCCACTAGTTTGCCTGGGAAGTTTATTGGATAAGCCGTGCGAAAGCTCTCTCTCGCTCCGCATAAAGCACTGTTTACCATATCAATGGAGTGAGAGGAAGGGGCTGCCCTCAAACTGTGAATTAGCCTCGAAGTGTGAAAACTGCTTTTCAGAGCAGGAGGGAACAAACACACAGTCAACTTAGAAGTAGAAGTTTGTGATGTGACCTTTGTGTGATAGCAGACAGAAATTGCTTTGAGATGATACAACAAAACGCATAGACAATTTTGTATATATTGTTCAAAATGTGCATTTGTGTTTAGTGTTTGAACCTTTTGTGTACAGTCTTTCACACAAAAACCTCAATTACTTTTATAACATCTCAAACAATTGTTTATTATAGTTTGCTGTTGTTTTGAATAAATGTGTGTGGAAAATTATTTTCAGCTTTACTTTTTCCTTTCTTATTTCTGATTGTAAACGTTTTTTACACTTTTATTACACTATTACACTAAACACCACTATAGCATATATTTTCTGAAAGTATAGGTTATCCTGAAAAAAGAGACATAAAACTTGATTGGGGATGCAGGGAGAGCTGTTAACAGCAATAATAAAACATTTATGCCAGGCGAGTGAACTGTCCAGAAAATGCCCTCAGACCCCATAGGGTTAAAATTAAAAGATATTTGTGATATTTTCACTTCATAAAAATGACAGAGTTAACTTGATATCAATAAACTGTCAGGAATTAGTTTGATTTTTAAATCAAACCATAAGTCAAACCTGCTTTGCTTTTTATGCCTTTTGCCACACGTCTGGGGCAGTATGTATGTAGAATATGAAATACTCTTCCTTACAGCAGTGGGGCCGTCACACAAAGACGAATCTCTGACTCATTGTTTGTGTTGGGTTCGTGAGCGTCTTTGATTCTACTCAGAAGCAGCGGTGGTGCTTAAACTCAAAACTGGCTTGTCAGTAGCTGATAGTGTACTGGAATCAGTACGAAAAGTTAGTGGTTAGCTGTAGCTTCCGCAAAAAGTTGTTTTCAGTTTATTCGGTTTATCATTATAAAAGTTAACTTTTCGGTTCATGGATTAGCGGTTATCGAAGCTAACTTTTTGGTTAGCTGTGCCCACCACTGTCCTAGGTCATACCTGGTGGACATTGAGGGGACCTTGTACAGGCATAACAGGGTGGATCTGAGACCAGCTGAAAGTGCAATGTCAAAGATACCACAAGAGGGACACGTCAGTGAGCAGGACACTTATCTCAGGCAGAGAAAGAAAATGAACAGCAAATGATATTGTTAATCATCGAGGTGGGCGATGCCGGGAATTTTGGTATTGATCTGATACCAAGTAAATACAGGCCCAGTAATCGCCGATATCGCTACTTTCATATTTAAGCTTCATAGATCCAAAGGATCCAAAGACCTAGGGATAGAATTTCCGCCAACATTGACGTGACAACAAAATACTTTATTATCACAATCACATTTTGTTTAAAAAAATATCCTCAACACAACTTAAAGAACAAAATCTCCTGTGGTAGAGGGCTGACAAACCACAATACAAGGGTGTGCTGCTCCGTGTTGTGTGACACAGCGCAGCGCTGCTCTTACAGACAGAGAGTAGACTTTGATGAATCTGTGTGCGCAGCAGTTAGTGTGTGCAGGAAGAGACAAGCTTGAGTATTGATCTTTTACTCATGATCGTTCAATATCAATACCAGCTTTGTATTGATATTATTGATATTAGGATCGATCCACTCACCTCCAGTAATCAGGAAGAGCAGCCCCAAAACAGCCGAGGCCGATTTCCCTGACCACATGCAGTACTGGACCACAGGGAAGCTGGTGAAGGGTTCCAAAAAACTTAATTTATAAAATAAATTACACAGTGTTATACAAATGCACTAATGATTGTAGTTGATTGTTAGGCACGCTGGGTGTGTTGGAGTTTATTTAGTAACTAAGACTTGCAGTTGAGTTGCTTAGATATGTTTTATTTGATTAACTACAGTTTATGCGGTGGTGCTTATTTGTGTAACTATAGAGGGTTTTCATGTGACGTATCGTCACGTCATTTTGTATCCCGCGGCCATTCTGGATTATGACGCGGTGGCCGCTGTGTTACGCTACGTGCATTTGGCGAACACTTGCAGAAGCTTCAACGTCGTGTGAAGAAGCCTCACGGCACCGTGTGCTGAGAGAGATCCGCGCTACCAAATCCACTGCTCCCAGAATTTTATCTTATTTTATTTCGGCAATAAAATGATATAAGAATACATAAAAACTACCGCTGAGGATAACACAAGAACGCTTCCAATACGGATGCTATTTACATTGTGTGGTCCTCGGGCACCGAGCTGCTGATGCGCAAGCTGCCCTTCTAGCACCTGGTGAGAGAAATCGCTCAGGACTTCAAGACGACCTCCGCTTTCAGAGCTCCACTGTGATGCTCTGCAGGATGCCGGCGAGGCTGACCTGGTCGCCAGCTTCCTAGTTCACATATCGCAGTGTGACACTGTCGGCCAGTTCGTTACATCACCACTAAATTCACTATCTGGTACAAGATACGGATCCACTGACTCACTGCTATACATCTATCACGATAATAGCTTTACCTCCGCGGATATTTAAAGCATCGTAATAACCGTACATTCTCTCCATTTTTCTATCATGCGTCAGCCTCCTTGTAATCCATAATGGAAGACGGCACCTGTCCTGCAGCAAATTGGTCACGTGATTGAAAACCCTCTATAAAAGGGGAGATGTTACGGGACACCCCTTCTATGTTTATAAATGGTGTGCTCCAAGAGTAGAAGAGCACATGCGAGGACATACCTGGCAGTGCAGTCTGTATGCTACAGGGTTTGTTATTAATACATGCTTGTGAACAGCTCTCCCCCTCTGTCTTACTTATGCAAATGCAGACAGATAGCGGCTGCCTGGCAAGAGCTCTCAGGCTGCGTCCGCCATCTGGTGGATTAAATAGAAATCGATGGTCAGAGCCAGTTAGGAACCTTTCGGCTGCAGTCGTGTGACAGTGCGGAGGTGTAGTTGCCAGAGGTGTTTGGGCGTGTCGACCATCAACTCTCCAGTGGCAGAAACTAAAGTCTCCCTGTGTCGACAAAAAAGTCCTCCGAAAGACAACAGTCAGCTCGGTGTCTGTAAGTAATTGAGCACTGCTTCGTTAGTCTTTGTTACTTGTGTTAATAATGATGAGTCGTTGTTGCAGTAGTTTATTTCAACACAATCAGTTTGGATAAAGTTTCTTTCTGATGTTTTCATGTTGTTGCTTCTCTTCTTTGATTAAATAGTGTCAAATTACTTAATTCGCTCCACTTCCAAGAAAGTGTACTTCGTGGTGCGTGGCTTTTGAATGGAGCGGGGGTAATAAAATTAATTTAAATAAGTAGAAGGTCCAGAGTTTGAGGCTACTTGTGCCCCATTCTCACTGCACATCTGGAGTTGTGTAGGGCAGAACATCTGGTGTCCAACTCGAAAGATCACAATAACAACCACAGATCAATAATAGATCTGCTGTAGTCAATCTGAGTCAAAAGAAATTAGTTTGAGATGAATAAACACAATAGGAGCAAGACTGGGTGCGTGTGTGTGACTGAGAGGGAGTCCGGTGGAATAGTGCAGCTACAAGGAGTAGAGGTGGTGAAAGTGGATGAGTTTAAATACTTTGGGTCAACTGTCTAAAGTAATGGAGAGTGTGGTAGAGAGATGAAGAAGCAAGTGCAGGCAGGGTGGAGAAAGGTGGCAGGAGTGAAGGGGAAAGTTTACAAGACAGTAGTGAGACCAGCTATGTTGTACGGCTTAAAGACGATGCTAACAAAAAGACAGGAGACAGAGCTGGAGGTGTTGAAATTCTCTTTGGGAATGGTGTGGATGGACAGGATTAGAAAAGAACACATCAGAGGGATGGCTCAAGTCAGACCGTTTGGAGACAAAGTCAGAGAGGCGAGATTGAGATGGTTTGGACATGCGCAGAAGGGACACAGGGTATATAGGGAGAAGGATGCTGAGGATGGAGTCACCTGGCAGGTGGAGAACAGGGAGGCCAAAGAGGAGGTTTATGGATGTGCTGAGGGGGGACATGCAGGTGGTTGGTGTGATAGAGAAAGTTAGAGGACAGAATGAGATGGGAACATTGATCTGCTGTGGCGACCCCTAATGGGAGCAGCCGAAAGAGGAGGAAGGCGGCAGCTATGGCTGACTGTACAAAAGATAAACATGAAGCCTTTGGTTTGGTTGTACATCATGAATCCCTTAATTTATGTTGTGAATGGCAAGGGAGCTTTATTCCTTTATGTTACCCACAATGTTGGCATTGCTTCAACCTTACCTGTCAGTTTTCTTTGTCTCAGTTGTCCTTTAAAAAAAAAATCCTCAAATTTAAGCCTCAGCCTTTGTCCTGTTGATCAACTGTAAATCTGTATGGCTTCTTATGCCTTTTCCTTGGTCAAAGGCCTTCTTGGCTGTAGTGATACGGTGCTCTTGTTGGGAAAGTGAAGTACAAGGACCCACGTCAGGGGCGTGAATGAACGGCCAATAGGATGTCCGAATAAATAATTTATTCTGCATATGTGCACAAACAACCAAATATGCTTTTAGTCTGTCAATCCCAAAACACAGTGACGTTTGGGCAGGCCCGAGGGTAGGAGACGCCTAACCAGAGAAGAGCCGGGACCCACGATGTTCCACCACCAACGGAGACCTGCAATACGCCGGAGCCGCCAAGTCCCGAGTCCCCAGGTGGCCACCGCTTCCAGCTGTCAGATCTGGTACTGCTGGCAGGAACAGACACAGGTTAAATGTGGGTGTGGGTACACCCAGCAAACAGTCAACAAAAACACAGTTCCTCTCCTGAGGGAAAAATCCACCACTCCCAGAGAGCAGGAAAAACTGAGAACGTGCAGTACCAATAGTTATACTTAGAATAAGAAAAGTGAGGAGTGGAAACGCTAGCTCCCCCAAATCTCCACAAACCCAGCTCCAAGCTGCAAGTATACTAAAGGTTACGACTGCAAAGATTTCAGTAGCAATGAATGTGCGAACGGCACAAAGCGGCTGAGTAGGTTTACCTATAGGGTAAGCTGATAACTCGGCAGAGTGTGATGTCTCTCCCAGGCTTTATAGATGGTGATGAAGATGATGATTATGTGTGACAGCTGTCAGCTCCGTGCACCTGGTCGACTCCTCCGACAACTGTGCCCTCTGGTGCCTGAAACCCGACAACAGTCAGGGCGCCCTCTGGTGGTGAGCCAGCAGTACCTCCTCTTCGGGCGGCCCACACAACAGGATCCCCTCTCAACGGTCGCGTCCTGGCACCCGACCGCTTGTCGGGGTGACGCTGGTAGAGGTCAGCCAGGAGGACGGGATCCAAGATGAAGCTCTCTTCACCCAGGAGCGTCTTATGGTCCGTAACCCTCCCAGTCCACCAGATACTGGAAACCCTGACCCTTCCGACAGACGTCCAGAAGTTTCCGTACTGTCCAGGCCGGCTCTCCGTCAATGATGCGGGCAGGAGGCAGCATGGTCCGGGGGGGCAGAGGTCCGAGGTGTGGTGTGGTTTGATCTTTGACACATGGAAGACCGGATGGATCCGCAGTGAAGCTGGGAGTCTAGCTTCACTGTGGTGGGACTGATGATCTTGATGATGGGGAATGGTCCAATGAAGTCTGTGAGTTTGGGTGAGTCCGTCTGCAGAGGGATGTTCTTGGACGAAAGCCACACCTCCTGCCGAGAGGGGTAAGGGGCCGGGGCTCGCCGGCGATCTGCATGGCTCTTCACCCGCGTCCAGGCCTTCAGGAGAGCAGAGCAGGCTGTCTTCCACACCCGACGGCATCTCCTGAGATGGGCCTGGACCGAGGGGACCTCGACCTCTCCCTCCACGGCTGGAAACAATGGGGGCTGGTACCCAGGCAGACTTCAAAGGGGGAGAGGCCGGTCACTGACGAGATCTGACTATTATGGGCGTACTCGATCCAGGCCAGATGTTGACTCCAGGCCGTCGGGTGCGCGGATGTAACTACACCTCAGGGCCTGTTCCAGATCTCGATTTGCCCGCTTTGCTTGGCCGTGGTCTGGGGGTGGTACCCGGATGACAGGCTCGCAGTGGCCCCCAGTTCCCTACAGAAACTCCTCCAGACTTGCGAAGAGAACTGGGGACCACGATCCGAGATGATATCAGTTGGGATACCATGCAGACGCACGACGTGGTGGATCAGGAGGTCTGCGGTCTCCTGGGCCGTCGGGAGCTTCGGGAGGAAACCGGTCCACTGTCGTCAGGATGGTGGTCATTCCTGGGACGCAGGAAGGCCCGTGACGAAGTCCAGGCCGATGTGGGACCAGGGGTGACGAGGCACTGGAAGCGGCTGGAGGAGTCCTTTTCGGGTGGTGATCAGCCTTGCCCCTGGCACAAGTTGTACAGGCCCGGACGTAATCCTGGGTGTCGGCTTCAACTGACGCCCACCAGAACTGCTACCGGACCACTGCCACAGTTCTGTGCACCCCTAGATGGCAGGAGAGCTTGGAATCGCGACAGAAGTCCAAAACTGCAGTCCGTGCATCTGGTGGACGTACAGCCGGTTTGGTGGTCCACCACCGGGATCTGGATGTCGGGTCAGGGCCTCCCTGACCACTTCCTCAACGTCCACGTGATGGTGGCGATGATAGTGGACTCCGGCAAGATGGTATCAGGTGATCCAACAGCTTAGGTCCAACTTCATCTTCGTGCACCCAGGACAGTGCGTCAGACCTCTGTTTCTTAGTCCCGGGGCGGTAGGTGATCTTGAAGTTGAACCAACTGAAAAACAGTGACCAACGGGCTTGCCTGGGGTTCAGACGCTTGGCGGTCTGGATGTATTCCAGATGCCGATGGTCAGTGAGAACAGTAAATGGGACCACAGCTCCCTCCAGCAGGTGTCTCCACTCCTCAAGGGCCTCTTTCACCGCCAGGAGTTCCCGATTGCCAAGTCGTCGTAGTTCCATTCTGCGGGGGGTTAACCTGCGGGAGAAGTAGGCACATGGGTGGAGAACCTTGTCGGACTCCCTGCTCTGTGACAGCACGGCTCCTATCCCTGAGTCAGAGGCATCCACTTCAACTATGAACTGGCGGTTAGGATCGGGCTGCACCAGAACTGGTGCAGTCGAAAACCGTTTTTTCAACTCCCTAAACGTGGCTTTGCACCGATCCGACCAGGTGAAGGGGACTTTTGTGGAGGTCAGGGCAGTAAGGGGACAACAACCTGGCTATAGCCCTTAATAAACTTCCTGCAGAAATTTGCGAAGCCGAGGAACTGTTGCAGCTTCCTCGGCTTGCCGGTTGGGGCCAATCTCTCACTGCTGCTACCTTAGCCGGATCGGGTGCAACGGAGTTGGAGGAGATGATGAACCCCAGGAAGGACAAAGAAGTACGGTGGAACTCGCACTTCTCACCCTTCACAAACAGCCGGTTCTCCAATAACCGCTGCAGGACCTGACGTACATGCTTAACATGGGTTCAGGGTCCGGGGAGAAGATGAGGATACGTCTAGATATACGAAGACGAATCGGTGCAGGAAATCCGCAGACATCATTAACCAAGGCTTGGAACGGTGGGGCATTAGTGAAGCCGAAGGCATGACCAGGTACTCAGAGTGACCTAAAGGGGTGTCAAATGCCGTCTTCCATTCGTCTCCCTTCCGGATCCGAACCAGGTGATAAGCGTTACGAAGGTCCAATTTGGTGAATATTTTGGCTCCATGCAGGGGCGTGAACCACTGAATCCAATAGAGGCAACGGTATCGGTTGCGAAGCACGATCTTGTTCAGCCCTCTATAATCAATGCATGGACGGAGTCCGCCGTCCTCCTTGCCCACAAAAAAGAAACCTGCACCCAACGGGGAGGAAGAATTCCAGATTAGCCGGCAGCTAAAGAGTCCCGGATGTAGGTCTCCATTGATACTCAGCCGGCACCGTTGTAAGATTGGGGGGACTCGGACCCTCTTTAGCAGCTCACCGGTGGTGTACCGAGGATCTTAAAACACTCTCTGTGGCAGGTTTCACTCCATTGAGCCACAACCCCAGACGGCCAATTGATCCGGGGATTGTGCTTAACCATCCATGGAAAACCCAAAATAATCCTGGAGGTAGAAGGTGTCACATAAAACACAATCTCCCTGTGATTACCAGAGACAACCAAGGTGTAAAGGCTGTGTCTGGTGTGATTACTGGGAGGAGAGTGCCATCTAGTGCCCGCATCTTCAATGTGAAGGAACGGCCACCAGAGGGAGCCCTACTCCTTAGCCCATCTACTGTCCAGTAGATTCCCTTCTGACCCTGTGTCAATCAGTGCTGGTGCAGAAAGGGTTAAATCCCCACTGAGGATTGTGACTGGGAGTCGTGCGCATTGCGTGGGACACCCGTGTGGTTTGTATGACTCACTCTTAACCCAGTTTCTAAGATTGAGTCTTGTTGTTTGACGCTGGGGCCCTATTCTGCGCATGCTCATTCGAGCTGCAGAAAACACACTCTCCATGTGCCAGACTCCTTTGTTTCTCCTTTGTCATTTGGCCCTGCTTGTTTCCATAGCAATGTCAGCAGGGGGAGCTGGGGTCACGTGGAGAGCCCTGGCCTTGGAGCGGGGATGAGGGCGGGGCTGCTTCGGACCTGGAAGGGGGAGGGACGACGCGCACCTGGCCACGTCCTTTGTCTCGCTCCCGTCGGTGTTGTAACCGATTTGTCTAATCGTACAACCAGATCTATCAGCCCTTCTAAATCCCCACAGTTGATCTTACACACCAGGTGCTCCTTTAGGGCCGGAGACAGCCCTTTACAAAGGCGGCGCGGAGTGCCACTGAATTCCAGCTGGCCCTCGCTGCCGCAACGCGGAAGGCGACTGCATATTTGCTGCACTATGGCGCCCCTGTCGGATTGACAGTAGCACAATCACTTTGGGTGGACAGACTCAGACGTACTGCTGTCACGCTCCGCTGTCTTTTATTATGAAATAATGCTGAATTTATTTGGAAATAATTGTTGTGCAAAAGCTTCAGATATCTGTCGCTGAGATAGATGATAACTGGAGTGCACTTGTAAGCAGAAAAGAGGTGATAAATCATTCAGTTGCTGCTGATGCTACACAATGATGCATACGCAGTGTAGGCAGGGGACCAATTTTCACAAGAGACTGTTCGGTCGGTGACACCAGCCCTCACTAATTTGGCACCTTAGGCAAGATTTTTAATTTTGCCACTTTTTGTACACAGGTAGAGGGTCCAGAGAACTTCCATCCCTGTAAATTTCACATTTCTATTCTACTCTCTCTCTCAGCACTGTTGTCAGGCCGAGGTCTTGGAAAATAAAGCAATTATGAGTTATGGTTTGATGTATTAAAAAATGAATACTGATAGAATAACTCCATTAATGTCAGTTCTGTCATTTGTGCAAAGTAAGATATATATGTTTTAATGTTGAATAATGCACTAATTCTTAAGTTTTGTAACAGACAGACAGATGGCATTCTGGGTAAAATGTGCCTCGGCTAAACACTGATTGGTTGATTAATTCTATGTAAACCAACACGTTAACATGAGGTGTGTCATGTGTTGGTGTTTACAGATAGATGTTCTTTTGTAAAATATTCCATTTTTTATAAAAAAAAAAAAAAAAAGCCAAGTTGTAATTAGATAACCATCTGATATAACCGGTGTCAAAATGAATAGTTTTGGCCCTTTTTCAGTTGATTTTTTTCATTCGTGCTAGAATTTTTTGGATCGCACCGAGTTTCAGGTTAATTGTGCGTATACATGGAGTAAAGAGCTACGTTTAACATCTCACGACCACCTCTCGCACTGTGCCTGTGCAAACACTGCAGACCTGTCTTGTAATGTTTTTGTTTTTTAAACTTTGATGTCTCCCATTGAGAGTTTTTGTAAATTAAGTTTTAAAAAAAAGCTTCTGTTTACGTTTTGCTTCTGAAACACGAGTCCGACGTGTGGTTTTTGAATGTACAATGTGTGTGAGAACATAAATCGTGCACTCTGAACTTTTACACCATGCAGTTCTGTCGTACAGCTGAGCTGCCTGGAACCGAGTACACTGATTGAAAATATCATACAGTGTCTGCCCAGCTTCAGTTTGAATACTGCCATGAACACTACTGACCAGTAGATGGCAGTAGAGACCTTGAAAACTTGCCAAAGCAAAATTCCAGATAATCTGTGTTGCTACTTGCTACGTTTAAGATGCGTGGAATTTAACAAACGCAAACACAACAACAACGCCTATAAACCCAGAGAATATATTCACGAGAGTTTTAGGCACTAGAGATTAATGCTGTTATCCGTGGACCATGATCAGAGTGTCAAATCATTTCTCCTGTTGTGAATGTACTGAGATTACCATACTGAGATTACCCTATCACCCATAATGCACCTGGACACAGCATGTGCACACTAAAACCTTAAAAATGAGTGCATTACTTTAAAACTAAACATATATCTGATATTTCACTTTATACAACTTCAGATGTGACGTTAATTTAAATAACTTGTCCGAAATAAGTTTGGTTAAAATTTGAACCATAAGTTAAAAATGTATGCCTCTGGATGACTTGGGTGATATTGGCTACGTATCAGTATGGGGTTAGAAGTAATTAGTTTTTTTTTTTTTTTTTGGTGACCAGTTTTGTCTGCCGAGGATAGAGCGGTTTCTTCTAGAAGCAGGTCTCCTCTGTTTGCAGAGGGTAGAACCACACATCTGTTCACCTTTGTTTCGATAATTATCGGATTATCTGAAATATATATATAATTTGAGAGAGAGAAATTGGGCTCTTATCTATATAGCCAAGTGGCCTCTGTGTGGGTGACTATAGCTTCGATCATGGACAAAGGGGAGAGCTGACATTTGCGGTTTGGTATGCTTATGCATTTTGGGTCAAGGATGAACACTGCCAAAACGTAACCTTGATGGGACTAATATTTTTGGAGAAACTATGGATATTAGCTATAACACTAAACAATGGACATTGTTAATTACATTCTGGACTTACACGCCTTTCCAGCTGCAGGCAGAAAATCATCAATATATTAAAAGTGGCTTCTGTGTACATGTATACGTGTGTGTGCGTGAGATTTTATTTAGTAAGTTCAATGTAACTACTGATATAATTGCTAATATGTTAAAAATACATGGATGACAAGAAAGTGAAAACACTCATTTCCATTGTGGTTCATTTAAAAATTGAATGACAAAATAGAAGTAAGAATAAAATAAAATAGTAATAATAGTGATAATAATAATTCATGGTGTGTATATCATAACAGGAACCTAACAGTTTATAAATACATTAACACAGTAAATTAATGTTTAAAAAATACGGAACTAACACTAAATACAAGGGTTGAGTGCTTCCTCTAAAAACTGTTGAGGTCTAAGGCTCTAAAAACATTCTGGACTCTCATGCCATTCCAACTCATTATAGAAACTTTACATAATTTATTCCCACCCTTGAACAATGTCAGCTTCCTATTTTATAAAGACTACCCAATCTATAGCCCGTGGATCTCCACTGGCAACACGCTAGTACAGTATAAATTCTCTAGGCACATATGATTACTTAACTCACTGCAACCACTTGTCATGCATGCATACCAATCGAACATGGGAATATAATGTTCACACAGCAGAACTTTGGGTATTCAATTATGTCTGGTTCACACGGCAAGATAATTAGGCTGATATCTGACCTAATCTTCCCCTTCTGACAATTGAAAGGACGCCCCGACTATTGTGATGGCTTGACAGATAATCTTATCAGATATTCCTGCTGTGTGGTGTGTTAAACATGCTCTAGTCTGCTCAGAAGGATATCTGGACCCCTCAGACCTCAAATCCTGGATATTCAACATGTTGGATTGTCTTGGCCTGATATCTCAGCGTGTGGGGTGTACCCCGAGCACGCATACAATCAGAAAACAAGATGGACACACAGAGGGGAATCCAAAATCAAAACAGCTGTCATGGTGCTCTAGAAAGTCTGGTGGTGCTTGCTCTATCTCCACGGCTGTAACGAACACATTTTCTTTTTGTATCATTTTTTTTTCTCAGAAATAGTCTACAAGCTATTGCCATTGCTTCGTCCTCATCTACCATGTTTGTTTACTCCAAAGCCACATTTGATCTTGAGAGGTTTTGTGAGATTTCCCATCTGACCTGGGAATGTTCACACACTGTACGTCCAAAACTGTTATGTCTGATTTTTTTTATCACTGTATGTGGTCTCAGGTATTGAAAACCTACTGACAAAAAAATCTTGCTGTGTGAACCAGGTGTAAGTTGTGGCCTTGATATATATTATTTCTCTCTTACTCAAGCTCTGCCCCGACTGCTTCCATCACAGATGGAGACAACCTGTGCAGCACTGCACAGCTCCTTCTCCTTCACAGCATGGATCAAGCCGAACACAGCAATGTGTGCACCATGTTCTGTTGTTAGAATGCAATATGCTTCTGCATTGTGCTGCCAAGTCATACCCAGGGCCAGGAGTGCACATAACTGGTCCCATGCATGCTAAAAAAGAATGCACAGCAGAAAGCACTGAGGGAAGCACTTTTCCTATCTGTCTTCATCACATTTCTCCAGAGAAACTTGCTATTCTGTTTCATTCCTCCTGACCGCCAGAGGGTGGTGCTTTAGCACCTGGATAACTACATGTGCGCAGCACAGAGAGGTCGAGAATATATACCAACAAAGTCATGCCATTGGATGTGACCTGGGTGATGTCACTGGTTGTCTTTATATACCAGACGAACCCAGCGCTCGTTCTTTTCTACATTCTCGCATTCTGAAGAGGTTGAGAATGCATTTAGCTGCGATTGCCGCTCTCGCTGGTAGCCTCGCAACCCACTTTCGGTTGGAGCTACGTGCACTGCACACGTCCTCCAGAGGCTGCGAGACACGGCTTCACCGTTTTGTCGTGAGTACACCTTCCTTGGGTGCGCACCTTCGCCGCTGCCCTGCTCGGAATTTTCCTCTGCACAGTTGAAGTCCTTAGCTGCTAGCCGCTAACCTTTTAGCTGTGTTGTTTCGACAAAAGCTGGCTACTTGTTTATTTGTGTTGCAAACCCCGTTAACTACGTGGTAGTGTACTGTGTTGGGCTTGCCGTGAGTTTTCCACTCCTTGAAGTACTTCGTCTGCGCTGCCGCCATTGTGCTAAGTTCAACAGCTCCACTAGCAGCTACTGTTGTCTTCGCTGTAAGTGACTTAGCACTTGTGCTGTGAGTGCTTCAAGCTCTGTGCCTTGTATTAGCTTTTACGCTGTGAGTGTTCAGGCTCCATGCCTCATGTTAAGAGTGCGGCTGTGAGTGCTTCACACTCCGTGCCTTATATTAGCTTGTACGCCGTGAGTGTTTCACGCTCCGTGCATCGTGTTGAGTCTGTGACTGTGAGCGATTCACGCTCCGTGCATCGTGTTACTGCTGTACCTGTGAGCGATTCACGCTTTGTCTTTCCATCTGTAACTGTCAGGGCTTGTGTTAGCCATCTGCACGCAGTTCACAATGTTGTTAAGGCCTTTGTTGCATGGCTGTAGTACTTGTTTGGCTCCCTTGAGCACATGATGGACATATGCTTTGCCCCTCGTGTCTTGGGATCAGACACCTGAGGGAAGCCCTGACTGGCGATGCCTGCCTTAATTGTGCCAGTAATGCCACTGGCAGAGAGGTCGCTGGACTCGCAGGCATTGGAAAGTGGGATGCCTAGTGGGACTTTGGCCTCCAGTCCAGAAAGGCACCAAAGCACCGTAAACGCCCACATGCAGGGACCCCTTCTGCTAAGAAGGTTACTCATGACCATGCTTTGGCTGGAAAGGTCGAAACGGTTGACTTCTGAGTTTGCTCAGATTAAGTCCTTGCTTCTGAATCTACAGCCTAGGGATGCCGTAACAGTTCCTGTTGTCCCTAATGAGGCTGATCAGACCGATATAGTTACTCAGCAGGAAGAAGATGCCATGCCTATTGCTGCGACTGATTCCTTGTACATGACAAGTGATACAAACTGTGTGGGTGGTCGAGATGAGAGGGGTCTCTCTCCAAGCCATTCATTAGTGGGCTCTCACACCTCTGAGGCTGAAGTCCCTGCCGCAAACCGGGACCTGGACTATCCTTTGTCAAGCAAGCTGTTCAGTTGGCTTTATCCAGGCTTGGGGTCAACAATCCCCCTGTTAAAACCACCGCTTCAAGTGCCTTCTCAAAGTCACTCAGAAACTTGAGTTCAATGTTCCAGTTTTCGCAAACAATATCGAGGAGCTCCACCGATGATGGGCAGACCCCAAATCATTGACCCATCTATCACGGGACTGCAGAGCCCTTAGCTCTGTGTGATTCGGCTCAGTATGGTCTGAACCGTATGCCCACCCTCGACAGCATTATTGCGAACCTGGTTGTGGTTCCGGCTGATTGCGCTCGGCCGGATGCCCACTGCCTACGACCTCAGTGTAGGGTCACTGATGACCTCCTCACCAAAATCTATGACATAGCTGCCTCGCATTGGTTGCCTAGGCAACTCTGTCCCATTTAGCCCTGCCCTCTCAAAGTCTTTGAGGGAGGCAGCAGGTTGATGATGCTACGCAAAGTCTTAGTGATGCCTCACACCAAACTTTTGCTTATATGTCCAGAGAGCTGGCAGACTGTCAACCCTTACCTTCACTAGATGTCAGATGTGGCTTGCGCAGTCCCCTCTGTCTGAATCCTGCAGAGGTACACTCCGTTCACTGCCGGTTCTTCCAGGCCAAGTATTTGGACCTGCAGACCAACAAACTTTGGAGCGTGCTGTTGAGGCTAGTAAATCTTGGCAACAGTTTGTTGACCTACCCAGACTTCCAGGCCTCAGCCTGTCAGACATGCTACAACTTTTCACCAGGAGACTGGTTCACAAGTGTCGACTTAAAGGACGCCTATTCCATGTGCCAGTGGCGCATCGTCACAGGCAGTTTCTCCACTTGCTTTTGAAGGACAGGCATACCAGTTCAGGGTGCTTTGCTTTTGAATCATAGGCATACCAGTTCAGGGTGCTTCCTTTCGGCCTCTCTCTCACCCCTGTACATTTACTAGATGTATGGCTGCAGCACTAGTCCCACTGCAAGCTCTCGGAGTAAGAATCCTTACCCTTCTTAGACAATTGGCTTGTCTGCGCTCCGACTCAGGAGCAGGCACACAATGACACAGTTCTTCTACTGAACCATGTCTCTCAGTTAGGACTCACAGTGAATTTTGCGAAGAGTTCTCTTGTTCCCAGTCAACAAACAACCTTCATCGGCATTGCCATCAACTGTCTAACTATGACTGCATTGCCATCCCTGCAGAGAGTTGGGAGATGTAATTCATCTTGTCTCACATGTCAATGGACTGTGACTGTGTTTGGTCTGCTCCAGTTGATGGGCAAACTGACTGCAGTTGTAGCTAGTGGTACCTTTGGGACTTCTGTTCTTGCGTCTCCTACAGATTTGGGTTAACCACCGAGGCTTTGTTGTCACAGCTACAGGGGAGGATTTGGCACCCTCACCCAGAACACCTTCAATTACATGTCTGGCCTTTGAAGGGCCGGACTCCTTGTTATGTTCTTGTGACCGGTCTATCCTTAACTCACGTGCTGTCTACCAGGGCTTTGTATGGCAACAGATGAAAGCTGTTTGTCCGGTGGTGTGAGAACCAAAAGCCTAAAAAGGATGGCCTAATCCATCCTTTTTATCTAAGAGAATTTCAGCCTTTCATGTTAACCAGCCAATTTCCTTGGCTTTGTATGCCCCACATTCTGATCCAGGATTATCTGTCTCAGGTTCCCTGTGTCCTGTTTGAATGTTGAAGCAGTACATTAGTGCGACTGCTGGGATTCGGAAAACAGATGCCGTTTGTTGGTTACGCTGATCACAAAAAAGGCTGTGCTGTATCAAAGCAGTGACTTTCACATTGGGTCGTGGATGCCATTTTACAAGTATACAAGACCAGGGGTCTTCAGCCTCCTAAAGTTACGTGCCATTCCAGCAGAGGGATGTCCACCTCCTGGGCTGCACTGAGGGGTGTTCCTTTGAGTGATATTTGTGCTGCTGCTACGTGGGCTTCGTCCTATACCTTTGCCCGCTATTACAGACTGGATGTGGCCACTCCTCCTGCGGTGACTTTGGTGGTGTTGTCTGCCTCCACTCCCCACTGCTGATGCTAGGTGAGGGTGACTCTTCGTGACTTTGGTAGTATTAAGTCATCCAGGTGCTAAAGCACCGCCCTATGGCGGTCATCCGAAATTGTAGTTACATTCGTAACTCTTGTTATTTTGTGAGATACGTTTCACTCTATTGAATGACTCCTTTAGCTTTTCATGAAAAAAAAAACTTCCATGATAAGAGGACGTTAGCTCCAGCAGCTGCAGTGTTCGCAGGGACATCTTTAGCAACAGTTGAAGTGCTATTAGATGAAGAACTGGACAAGTTCTTACACATTTTTTTGCTAACACACACACACGCCCCTGAGCTCCTTCATGGTGCTCGCTAAGCTCAGCGGTGTGTACTGCTCACACACATGGCTGTGTGCCCTACTGCTGTCCACTTTCTGCTCCGAGAAGAAACACTAGTCTTTTAGGTAAACTATCGAATGATGCAAATATATTTAGATATCGTACAAAATGTTTTTGGTCAAGCATTGCGAAGAATAGTCGCATGTGTGAAAAGATGGAACATTCCATCTTTCACTCAAGTAAATATACTATTGCACTCAAATGTATAATAATTGTTCCTGTTTGTGTCAATTTAATGTATCTGTGTTAGTTCTCTCTCCCACCTAGCCTGGAACGCAGAACAGGTAGCTGGAAAACTGTTGTATGTATTCAACATACATTAATTATATACAACCCCAATTCCAATGAAGTTGGGATGTTGAGTAAAATGTAAATTAAAAACAGAATACAATGATTTGCAAATCCTCTTCAACCTATATTCAACTGAATACACCACAAAGAGAAGATATTTAATGTTCAAACTGATAAACTTTGTTTTGTGCAAATATTTGCTCATTTTGAAATGGATTGCCTCCAACGCGTGTCAAAAAAAGCTGGCACAGTGGTATGTTTACCACTGTGTTACATCACCTTTCCTTCTAACAACACTCAATAAGTGTTTGGGCACGGAGGACACTAATTGTTGAAGCTTGTAGGTGGAATTCTTTCCCATTTTTGCTTGAGTACGACTTCAGTTGTTCAACAGTCAGGGGTCTCCGTTGTCATATTTTGGGCTTCATAATGCCCCACACATTTTCAATGGGCGACAGGTCTGGACTGCAGGCAAGCCAGTCTAGTACCCGCCACTCTTTTACTACGAAGCCACTCTGTTACACGTGCAGAATGTGGCTTGGCATTGTCTTGCTGAAATAAGCAGGGCCGTCCCAGAAAAGACGTTGCTTAGATGGCAGCATGTAAGTTTCCCATGATATGGGCAACTTACACACCCCCATACCATTGCAGATGTTGGTTTTGAAACTTTTTGCTGGTAACAGTCTGGATGGTCATTTTCCTCTTTTGTCCAGAGGACACAATGTCCATGATTTCCAAAAACAATTTGAAATGTGGACTCATCAGACCACAGCACACTTTTCCACTTTGCGTCTGTCCAGTTCAAATGAGCTCGGGGCCCAGAGAAGGTGGCAGCATTGCTGGATGTTGTTGATGTATGGGTTTCGCTTTGCATGGTAGAGTTTTAACTTGCACTTGTCGATGTAGCGACGTACTGTGTTAACTGACAATGGTTTTCTGAAGTGTTCCTGACTCCTTATGTAAACTCCTTTACATAATGATGTTGGTTTTTAAATGCAGTGCCGCCTGAGGGATTGAAGGTCATGGGCATTCAATGTTGGTTTTTGGCCCTTGCCGCTTTGTGTAGAAAGTTCTCCAGATTCTCTGATCTTCTGATTATATTATTGTACTGTAGATAATGGAATCCCTAAATTCCTTGCAATTGAACATTGAGAAACATTGCTCTTAAACTGTTGGAAATATTTTTCATGCACTTGTTCACAAAGTGGTGATCTCGCCCCATCTTTGCTTGTGTGCCTACTGTTAGCCTAACTAAGTAGTGAGAATATGCCATGGACAGACAGATATAGCTGCAATTTCCAATTAAAGTAGTGCCAAAGAAGGGGGCTCAAGACAACAAAAGGGGCAAGCAACTCCAAGAGAGGAAAAGGGAAGGACCTAAAACTAAAAGTACCTCAGTCCAGAGACCAGGAAACTGTGTGGGGCTGTGAGGAGTGCCAAGTTGAATTCATTAATGATGATGATAAACTGGTGAGCTGTAGTTGCTGTCACAAGGTTCTTCTGCATAGAATGCATCGAGATGAGCGAGTCAATATGAGACTCTTTCCAGATCAGATGTATTCTGGCTGTGCCCTGATTGTACGCCAAAAACTAAAGATCAATGGAATAGCATTTCTCATCTGGAGGAAAATGTGAGGTTATTAGGGGTGAAATGCAGAGAGGATGGAGTCATTGGAACTGAAATTAAAGGAAAAACATGATGCATATGTTCATTCAATTACCCAGAAACTGCCAGACCCAGATTTCAAGCCTTGAAAAAAACTTAACCAATTGAATCATTACCAACAGAGTATGACTAAAACATGGACATCTCTATTCAAGCAGGATGAGAAGACAGAATCCCAACCTTCCTCCTTCAAACAATCATTGAAAGAAACACTACACGAGCAGAAAAAGGAGGATGTTATAGAAAAAATAGAACAATGTAATATACAATGTAGAAGAGAGTGTAAAGGCCGACGCAGCAGAGCGTAAGGAATGAAGAGTTACCTTTTTCAGTACACTATGTCAGGAAGTCTTGCAGGTCTTGCATCAGCAAGAACTTCATTCGGCTGGGAAAGAAACCTGCCGCAGAGGACCTACAACGGCCAAGACCACTGAAGGTAGTTAGGGACAGTAAAGAGGACCTTAACCAAATTGAAGGATGCAGAAGAAAGGTACCAAAAGATAAGCATAACATGCTTACTGCCAGGAGGACCGAGAGAAGATTAAGACCAAAGTTGCTGAAGCAAAGCAGTTAGAAGACGGTGACCAGTCAAAAAACTTCCGTTACAGGGTGAGAGGACCACCATGGGATCTCAGAATCATAAAAATAGCAAGTAATCAACAAATGGAGCAAACTAAGAATGTGTCAGTCTGATATGAATTTGATGTCAACCTCTACAACATGTTGCCAAACAGTATGTTAGATAAGAATGTCTCCGATGACATACGGCTTTCCTGTGCTGTTCAATATTGAACAGCATTTAGAAGTAAGAGCCACATGATAGAGCCACATATATGCGACCGACACCCAGCATCCAAGTATAAAATAGGACCAAGTACGGAAGAAACAACAAATTTGAAAGAAAGCACCATTACTATGAACAACCAGGCCATAGATAAAAATGCTGGCGGCGGCAACAGCAGGCAGCAGCTACAGTGACCATAACCTAGTGGGGAGGAGTAATCAAGAAGGAACCAGAATTTAAAATACTTACAAGTAATGTATACCAATGCTGATAGTATCATCAATAAGAGGCATGATTTCCAGGAGAGGGTGAGCAGTGAAAAACCTAATGTATTTGTTATTACTGAAGTTAATCCCAAAAATCAGAGAGATAACACCACAAAACACAAGCTGGCAATGGATGGCTATACACTCTTCAATGTAGAGACCAAAGATGTACAAGGGGTTGCTATATTTATAAAAAAAAATCACTTGAATCCAGTGGAATCACAGAATTAAAACTCATGGAGTTCAGGAGGCCATAGCAGTTGAGATTAAGTTACAAGGGTTGGACAAGCAGCTGATCATGGCTGTGTATAGAAGCCAAACAGTCCATCTGATAATAAAAGTAAGTTGAAATGAAATGATACAAGAATTACATCTGAGTAGTTATAGTCATATTCTTCCTTTGGGAGATTTCAACTATCCAGAACTTGAGTGGAGCGGTGGTGGGCCAGTAGGCAGCTACTCCCAAAGTGCCTCATCATTTATTGATGCTGTCAATGATTCCTTCCTGTACCAGCATGTTGAATTCCCTACAGGGTATAGACCAAATCAAACTCAAAATATTTTAGATCTTATTTTTACTAATGAGGAATCAATGGTGGAGCAGGTGACGGGTAGCGCACCACTTCGTAGGAGTGATCATGTAGTGATCAACATCAATTGAGGTGTTACGTTGAAGTGGCTGATATTGTGTTAACTCGCCACCAATATGAGAAAGTAGACTTTGACAAAATAACAAATCCCTCAACTATGACTGGGGAACCTTGTTTAAGAATATAAGTACTGAAGAGAGATGGCAGATTTTTCTTGAGAAAATAAAGCAGGTTATGGAGGAACATGTACCATTAAAGAAGCATATGACATCAGAGGCAGGCAGACCCCTGTGGTTAAACCGGGGAACCATCCGTTCAATACGGCAGTAAGCATAAGGCATGGACAAAACTGCAGGAGTTGCGAACTGATGAGGCCAGAAAGAAATATGCAAGAGCTAGAAATCAAGCTAGGTGGGCCACTCGGAAGGCAGTCAGAGAATTTGAAAAGTCAGTTGCAATGAACATAAAGATAAACCTGAAATTTTTTGGAAGTATGTTCATTCAAAAACTAAGACTAGACAATCAGTATCTAACTTGTATATGGAAAACAGCACTCTTACCAAGACTGATCATGAAAAGACCCAGGTTCTGAACAAGTTCTTTACAAGTGTCTTCATAAAGGAGGACCTTACCAACGTCCCTAGCATCAATGATCATGAGGGAATAATGGAGCTCGACACCTTCCAGATCACTGAAGAAGAAGTACAGAAGAAACTGAACAAATTAGAACCTAGTAAGTCACCTGAACCTGATGGTTTACACCCGAGGCTTCTGAAGGAATTGGTGCCTTCTTTATCACACCCACTAAGCTTGTTATTCCAGTCTTCACTAAATGAGGGGGTGCTCCCAGAGACTGGTTGGTGGCTCATGTCTCCCCAATTTATAAGAGAGGTGCAAAAACTGAAGCTGGAAATTATAGACCAGTCAGCCTGACATCAGTTCTATGCAAAGTAATGGAGGGCTGTGTACATGATCAAGTAGTGAAACACATGGCGGAAAATGACTTGTTCAGCCCACACCAACATAGGTTTATGGCAGGCCGATCAACTGTGACACAGCTTCTGGAGACGATTGAATTTTGGTTGCAATCATTGATGAAGGGATAGGAGTTGATATTGCGTACTTGGACTTCCAAAAAGCTTTTGACTCCATTCCCCATCAACGCTTGCTGAAAAAGATACTCAGCTATAAGATTATGGGGAAAGTATACTCTTGGATTGAAGCATTCCTGTCAAATCGCCAACAGCGGGTTATAATAAATGGAGCAGAGTCAGACTGGGCAGAGGTAACCAGTGGCATTCCACAAGGGAGTGTCTTAGGTCTGGTGCTTTTCACACTTTTTATTAATGATATGCCAAGTGAAACTGTGGGCCCAATTAAGCTGTTTGCAGATGACACAAAAATATATCAGAGTTGAGAATATGGAAGACTGTGACAAAATCCAAGAAGATCTGGAGAAACTACAAGACTGGGCAAACTGGTGGCAGTTGCGCTTCCATCCCAAGAAATGTACCATCTTACAAGTGGGTGCTAATCATCCAGATTACAGGTGTTACATGATGGATGGGAACATAAAGGTGAAGTTATCCAAGTCAGAGCATGAGAAGGACCTAGGTGTATATGTAGAGGCTTCCCTTAAGTTTGATTACCATATCAGCATGATTGTCAAAAAGGCAAACCAAATGACAGGACTATTGTGGAGGTCATTCAACTATATGGGCGAAGCCATGTTGAAGATACTGTATAAGACAATGATAAGATCTCACTTGGAGTATGCAGCACCTGTTTGGTCACTGCATACATGGGTGATTCTTAGACTACAGGCACTTATGTCCTTTGATCATATTGTATGAAAAACAGAAAAAAGGGAAATTTCACACTTTTATAGTTATCTTTACAAGTGTGTTAAGAAATGTGTTCTAGTAGTCTATGATGACTTTTTCACCTTTTTCAGCGTCATTATATGCAAATATTGCCGTTTTGTGCTTGTCCCACACCCAGACTTTTGATCTTCAATGATAAAAATGAATGGTAAAGAAATGTTTTTTCTAATGTTTTAAATATAATATCAGTAAAATAATCAAAACATAATTGGGGTATTCAATGTCATACAACTGTTATGATTTTTTTTTAAACAAAATGTAGTTGTCCCACACTATTGCTGTAATTTCCACCACAACACTGTAATGTCCCTTTAAACATTTTGTATGAAAGATTGTTTGGGTAGTTTCTATGGAGATAAACTGACATCAGAGCACATGTATATAGCGCCAAATCACAACAAACAATTGCCCCAAGGCGCTTTATATTGTAAGGCAATGGTGTGGTGGAAATTACATTTACAAGGCCAATAGTGCCCGTAGTTAAAGAATCACCCAGCAATGAAAGGCAATCCCAAAACACCACAGTATATTCCCAAGGGGTGCTACATGAAGGGAAAAAAAGCAGGGGGCCTAAAACGGATCCCTGCGGAACCCCAAACTTCATATCCCTAAGATCAGAAGAAGTGCCATTGCACAACACACAGTAAGAACGACTGGACAGGTATGACGTCAACCATGCAAGGGCGGTTCCTATAATCCCAAAATGATTCTTCAGCCTGTCGAGTAAAATATGATAACCCACAGTATCAAATGCAGCACTAAGATCCAACAGCACCAAGACTGTAGTGGTATCCGAGTCCATTGCTCGCAAAAGGTCATTCACAACTTTAGTAAGTGCTGTATTTGTGGAGTGATATTTTCTAAAAGCAGACTGCAATGGCTCAAAAAGATTATTCTCGATGAGGTAGTCCACGAGCTGTTGCGAAACCACTTTTTCCAGGATTTTAGAACAAAATGATGGATTTGATATCGGACTATAATTTTTCAATACACGCGGGGCGAGATTGGATTTCTTAAGCAATAGTTTAATCACTGCAGACTTGAAACATTTAGGAATAGATCCAGAAGTTAATGGGAGATTTATCATTTCCAGCACAGTCGGCCAAAGAATGGCCCACAGGTCCTTAAACAGTTTTGTTGGTGCCTTGCGAGATACCATCAAAATCTGTAAATCTGGGAACACCTCAGTGGGACCATCCACCTCCATAGCAGTATGCGGTGGTTGGACCAAGGCCTGGTGAGATATGCTCAACCTAAAATCCTGAATTTTCTTCTCGAAATAGTCCAAGAAGTCCTATGCTGAAAAGGGAGCATGAATAACAGGTGGCCGTGCATGAATGAGAAAAGCTACAGTTTCAAACAAACACTTTGAGTTATGCTTGTTCTTATTGATCAAATCAGAATAGGCCCGCTCTGTAACCAGGAGTGCATGCTTATAATCTAAGATGGCATCATGCCATGCAAGGTGGAACACCTCTAATTTGGAACTACACCATTTCCGTTCCATACCTCTAGCCAAATGTGCTTTAGCATACCTCAAGCTGCTCTGTTTGTGGCGTGTACACAGAAAAGGCTTCCTTTGCATTACAGAATCATACAGCATCTCCTTGTGCAAAGTGCACTGTATAGTTAATGATGCACAGAGACAATATCTGCAGCAAGATCAGTTGTAGGTCTTTGAAGCAGGTCTGTGGGTTGACTATGACTGTTCACACCATCCTTTACTTCAGATTATCTGAGATTTTTCTTGGCCTGCCATTTTGGGCCTTAACTAGTGCTGTGCCTGCAGTCTTCCATTTCCTCACTGTGTTCCTCACAGTGGAAACTGACAGGTGACAGATAGCTTTTTGTATCCTTCCCCTGAACCATGATGTTGGACAGTCTTTGTTTTCAGGTCATTTGAGTTGTTTAGAAGCTCCCATGTTGCCACTCATTAGAAGAGATGCAAAGAGGAGAAACATTTGTAAATGGCCACCTTAAATACCCTTTCTCATGATTGGATTCACCTGTGTAAGGAGGTCGAGGGTCAGTGAGTTTACCAAACCAATTTTGTGTTCCAATAATTCGTGCTAAATGTATTCAAATAAATAAAATGACAATGACATTAAAACCACATGACATTACAGTTACTTAATGATTGTCTCAAAAATTCGCCCAAAAGAGATTATATTATTAAAGATTTTGGAAAGGAGGAAATACAAAAGATTAGATGTAAATATTAAACATTTCCAGTCTCGCCAAAGACGAAAGAACTTCAATTGAAAATTACTAACAAGATTTATCCAACTAAGGAGTTTGTAAAACAGAGATTCCAAATGGATGTCGGTAACTGACTGGAACTGAAGACCTGCTGGACCATCTTTTCTTTTTGTGTGAAACAGTGCAAAGCTTTTGGTTTGACCTTCAAAAATGTACGTATTGTCTCTGAAGGAATTTGGATCGGTGATCTAAACATCACAGACATCAATTCTGGAATATTAACTGTAATGACTTTCGTATTAATAATATAATTTTACTAAGCTAAGTAACATTACATACACAAATGTCTTTTTCTTAAGACAAAACCAAATAGTACTATTTGGAAAACAAGTTTAAACTTAATTAAAAGTCTATCATTGATTGAATCCAATAATGTTTTAAAAGTAGCTTCTTTTATAGACAAATTTGATTTGTAAATGTTTGGTTGCCCTGTATTTTCTTTTATTATTTGTAAATAAAATTCAGTAAGCCCCTTATGTTCTTGTATTTGTATTTTCATGTATACAGCTATTTCAGGATTTTGTGCAGGACCTGTTTTGTTTGGATTTGATTCATAAATAAATTAATGTCCCAACAGCCAGGGGCTGTAAGCATGGACTGGGCCGCCGGGCCACCCGCCCTCAACCGCCACCCAATCCTCTCTGCACCCGACCCCTATGGCCCCCTCTGCAGGTGGTGAACCCACAGGAGGGCGGGCCCATGTCGCTCTTTCGGGCTAAGCCCGGCCGGGCCCCATGGGCTAAGACCCGACCACCAGGCGCTCGCACGCGAGCCCCAACCCCAGGCCTGGCTCCAGGGTGGGTCCTCAGCTCCGCCATACCGGGCGACGTCTCAATCCTTGATTTTTTACTGGTCATGGAGGTTCTGAACTTCCCTTAGTCGGACCCGTCACCTAGGACCTGTTTGCCTTGGGAGACCCTACAAGGGGCACAAAGCCCTCGACAACATAGCTCCTAGGATCATCCGGGTACGCAAACTCCTCCACCACAATAAGGTGGCAGCTAGAGGGGGAACTCGGGAGGAGCTCTGAGTCGAGCCGCTGCTCCTCCACATCGAAAGGAGTCAGTTGAGGTGGCTTGGGCATCTTTTCCGGATGTCCCCTGGACGCCTCGCCGGAGAGGTGTTCCGGGCACGTCCCATTGGGAGGAGGCCCCAGGGACGACCCAGGACATGCTGGAGGGACTACATCTCTCGGCTGGCTTGGGAATGCCTTAGGGTTCCCCCGGAGGAGCTGGGGGAGGTGTGTGTGGATCGGGAGGTCTGGGCGGCTTTGCTTGAGCTGCTGCCCCCGCGACCCGACTCCGGATAAAGCGGAAGAAAATGGAAGGATGGATGGATAAATTTTTTTTTTTTTTTTAAAAAGACGCCATTGTCTCCCTTCAGGGAGGTGGTAGCGTCATGGTTTGCACATGATTTAAGAGGTTTTAATTTGTCATCTGATGGTTAATAATCACATTATTCCCTTTGATCAGTTTGGGTGTACAGAGTCAGTCTGCAGACACGCCGGTGTCAGGAGGTGATTTTTGGGACTTTATGTAATTTTTTATGCAATAATGAATGTATGAATAATGTGAATGTATTTTTTACACGAGTGGGGTTTTGTCTCTGATCTGACACCATACATATAATACACACTTATGAAAGCTCCCTCCACAATTTTTTTTTCTTTAACTAGCTGATACTCTTGTCAGCTTGTCACAGCACGTGAACGTTGCACAAAACAGCTTTTTCAGATCACTTTAACCCAAGTTAAAGTCAGCGCATTATAGATTTCTTTATTCTTTTATTTAATCGAATGCCTGATGACTAACGATGGAATAATGTTTAGCAAATCACAATGTGCCAGGTATAGGCAGCCCGATCGGGTAGTCACAGACTGTGACTCCCAGTTTGACAATGACATTTAGAAGATTGCAAAAGATGTCATCCCCACAGCACCCTAAATCAAATGGCAAAGCAGAGTCAGCTGTGAAAATAGTGAAAAACCTGTGGAAACGAGCAGCCAGTGCAGGTACTGACCTGTGGTTAGCCCAGCACAAAGATTAATGGCTCTTTGGCTGAAAACCTCACTTCTGGTTTCTGATATGCTTTTAGAGCCATGTATCATTCCAGGTGTTGCTGAGAAATTAAGGGCTAAGCATCAGAAGGCAAAGTTTTGGTACGACAGGTCCGCCAGAGGTCTGCCCAAGCTACAGATAGGTTAGCCTATCAGAATGCAGCCATTACCGGGTGACTGGACAGGTATATGGAGAGAGGGGGAGTGTCTCCACCAACTGGGTCCAAGGCAGTGGTGGGCACAGTTCCGCCTAACTGCTAATTAGCAAAGCGGATTAGCTTTTCAGCTAACTTCAAAAACCCTCATTGGACCAAATAGCTTCTGCTAAATTTAGTTCTGCTAACTTTTAGTCCGCTAACGTTTTTTTTGCTGGCATAGTAAGTAAAGCCGAACGGTCACCCTTACCAAAAAGTAGTACATGCAAGTATGTTTCAAGTATACTTCCAGTTTACTTTTTATATACTTATCAATACTATTTTTTGGGAGGGGATTTGTAAACCCTAAAATCACACGTTAGTTCCCATCTGTTATGTGTGTGGCATGAGCGAGCAATATGGCGCTCAGGTCGGAGGTCTGGTTCTAACAGATTAACAAAGTTGCTGACACCTAGGATAGGCCTAGGACCCTGAACAAGGCAGACACAGGTTCATGTTTACTTTTTTTTTTTTTTTTTTTTTTTTTTTTTTTTTTTTTAAGTGGAGCAGAGACAAAAAGGGTTAACTATAGAAATATATCCATTATTTATTTCCAACATTAATGTGTTAGAATCACCCCCATTTACAAACATTAAAAACACATTGTAACTGAAAAATCAGTAAACCCAAAGTAAACTCAGTAAAATTCACAAAACACATCCACACACAAAAAAGAAACATGCAAATAAACCAAACACCAGTATGTTACAGTTAAAAGCAACATTAAATCCTTCGGGTGATAATAAGAAAAAACACACTCAAAATAAATTACAAGTCTGGAATAAATATGGATCATAAAGCTAGCACATGATTTTTTTTTTTCCGGCCACATCTGGCTTTAAAACCCCTACAACGTCCGTGCGAAATTTAAATTACCACCGTACTGTTAATAGAATCCAGTTTGGTCTTCCAATATCCAGAATCCAGAAGAGCAGCAGCGGGAGGAGTTATGCAAAGCGTGGCCAGCGTCTGAATTATTGAGCCGACGCAGCTGTCCCCAGCAGCCACCGCGGGAGGTGCAGCCTGGTCCCGCTGTGATGTAGACACCACATTAGCAGACCAAAATAATTTGTAATTGTTTATAAAAGACAGAAACCAGCAACTCACCAGTAAGAAGACACACCGGTCTGCTCAAGACCCCAGACAATGTGTGTAAAAGCGCACAAAGCACGACACTATAAGGAAGAAACTGCATTATAGAATGACGAAAGACAACTTAAATGGGCCAAAAAGGCGAAGCCAGCCGCTTACCCCAAATCAGATGCTGGTGGCCCAAACACGCCCGCAAACAGCGGCGTCCATTAGCCGCAGTGGCGCTCGGAGTAAAGCAGCACTCCAGGCCACTAATAAAGAGCCACATAAAGCTGCAGAGGAAAAAAATGATGAATGCACACAGTCACCACAGCGTGTAAAGCCACTCCAACACTGCCTCACAGGAGAGACCAGGAAGAAAAAAGATCAGAACCACAAAATAGCTCTGAATTTATATCCCCTGCTTCCAACAAATGCAATCAAAACCCAGGTGCACGCAGAAACACAATCGAACCAGGTGCGTGCAAACAAGAGCTTCCAGAAACAGGTAGGGGAAGGCATGTACACTCCACACTGCCACATATGTTTTGCAGCAGTCAGGCAGCTGTGAGCTCAACCTCACCCCAGCAGAAGGGACTTGGCTGCTCTGCTGCTACAAAGAAAAAAAGTAATTTACATTCAACATAGAGTGCCCCAAACATGTGGCAAAAGGCATAAACAGCAAAGTAGGTTTGACTTAGGGTTTGATTTGAAAACCAAACTAATTCTGGCCATTTTATTGATTTTAACGTCAACTCTGTCATTTTTACAAATTGAAAATATCACAAATATTTTTTAGTTTTAATTTAATGCACTAATTCTGAAGGTTTGAGCATTAAAACTCGCAGATGCCCAAAGGCATGGGAAAATGAGCCTCCTTATCACATCACTGGTTGGTTGGTTTATTTGTAAAAAAAAAAAAAAAAACACAAGTTACTGTACTGTGTGTGTTGGTTTTTACAAATAAATGTGTATTTGTAAATGTCATTTGTTTTTCACTTGGAAAAAAAGGCATTTGCAAAACTGAAAATTCTGTGATTTTGAATGGCAGTGTTCTATGGATTTTGACCCAAAATGCATGGAACACCACCATCTACTGAATGGGAGTGTAAATAGCATCCAACTGTCACACGGTCACCATTCGGTGTGCTGAATCTGACTTAACAAACAAAATTTTCAGTTTTGCAAATGCCTCTTTTTTTTACAAATGAAAAATGACATATTTACAAATATACATGTATTTGTAAATCCAACACACACGCTACAGTAACTTGTGTGTTTGCTTTTTACAAATAAATAAATAGCCAACCAGTGATGAGAAGGCTCATTTTCCCATAATGCTTTTTGGCATCTGTGCAAACCTTCAGAATTATTGCATTAATTTAACCCTCTGGGGCCGACGCCGTTGTATAAGACTGCTGAAACCAAGTTTAACTAAATTATAAATTACTTTTTAATGATGAGATAGAAACTTACTTTTTTTGCTGAAAAGCTAACTCCGCGGCCTTTCGAGCCAGCCGTCCACCATCTTTGTACTCCTCATAGAAGCTGTGTGATGATGTGCACAATGTGAGTGTCCAATCAGAATTGGTTCACTGTCACATGGTTTTCCAAAATCCAATCGTAGCACAGATTTACCTCACGTGATAAGCCAAAGATTGTTTTTAGGAGTGATGTGTTATTAGTTGGCCCATTTGAATAGCCCCCTGGCTGCTGGGTCCAATGAGCCCTGCACCATTATGCACAGTGATCAGTGACAGTGAGCAGACAGAGGGCCTCTCATACAATCACACGTGCTCAAACAAAGAGTGCATGAGCATCAGGATTGCTCCACTAGTTTGCCTGTGAATGTTATTGGATAAGCCTGTGGAAAGCTCTCTCGCTCCGGCATAAAGCACTGTTTACCATATCAATGGAGTGAGAGGAAGGGGCTGCCCCTCAAACTGTGAATTAGCCTCGAAGTGTGAAAACTGCTTTCAGAGCAGGAGGGAACAAACACACAGTCAACTTAGAAGTAGAAGTTTGTGATGTGACCTTTGTGTGATAGCAGACAGAAATTGCTTTGAGATGAATACAAACAAAACGCATAGACAATTTTGTATATATTGTTCAAAATGTGCATTTGTGTTTATTGTTTGAACCTTTTTGTTGTACAGTCTTTCACACAAAACCTCAAATTACTTTTATAACATCTCAAAACAATTGTTTATTATAGTTTGCTGTTTGTTTTGAATAAATGTGTGTGGAAATTATTTTCAGCTTTACTTTTTCCTTTCTTATTTCTGATTGTAAACGTTTTTTACACTTTTATTACACTATTACACTAAACACCACTATAGCATATATTTTCTGAAAGTATAGGTTATCCTGAAAAAAAGAGACATAAAACTTGATTGTGGGATGCAGGGAGAGCTGTTAACAGCAATAATAAAACATTTATGCCAGGCGAGTGAACTGTCCAGAAAATGCCCTCAGACCCCAGAGGGTTAAAATTAAAAGATATTTGTGATATTTTCACTTCATAAAAATGACAGAGTTAACTTGAATATCAATAAACTGTCAGGAATTAGTTTGATTTTTAAATCAAACCATAAGTCAAACCTGCTTTGCTTTTTATGCCTTTTGCCACACGTCTGGGGCAGTATGTATGTAGAATATGAATAACTCTTCCTTACAGCAGTGGGCCGGTCACACAAAGACAGAATCTCTGACTCATTGTTTGTGTTGGGTTCGTGATCGTCTTTGATTCTACTCAGAAGCAGCGGTGGTGCTTAAACTCAAAACTGGCTTGTCAGTAGCTGATAGTGTACTGGAATCAGTACGAAAAGTTAGTGGTTAGCTGTAGCTTCCGCAAAAAATTTTTTTCAGTTTATCGGTTTATCATTATAAAAGTTAACTTTTCGGTTCATGGATTAGCGGTTATCGAAGCTAACTTTTTGGTTAGCTGTGCCCACCACTGGTCCTAGGTCATACCTGGTGGACATTGAGGGGACCTTGTACAGGCATAACAGGGTGGATCTGAGACCAGCTGAAAGTGCAATGTCAAAGATACCACAAGAGGGACACGTCAGTGAGCAGGACAACTTATCTCAGGCAGAGAAAGAAAATGACAAGCAAAATGATATTGTTAATCAGTCGAGGTGGGCGATGCCGGGAATTTTGGTATTGATCTGATACCAAGTAAATACAGGCCCAGTATCGCCGATATCGCTACTTTCATATTTAAGCTTCATAGATCCAAAGGATCCAAAAGACCTAGGATAGAATTTCGCCAAACATTGTACGTGACAACAAAATACTTTATTATCACAATCAGCATTTTTGTTTAAAAAAATATCACTCAACACAACTTAAAACAAAATCTCCTGTGGTAGAGGGCTGACAAACCACAATACAAGGGTGTGCTGCTCCGTGTTGTGTGACACAGCGCAGCGCTGCTCTTACAGACAGAGAGTAGACTTTGATGAATCTGGGTGCGCAGCAGTTAGTGTGTGCAGGAGAGAACAAGCTTGAGTATTGATCTTTTTACTCAATGATCGTTCAATATCAATACCAGCGTTTGTATTGATATTATTGATATTAGGATCGATCCACTCACCTCCAGTAATCAGGAAGAGCAGCCCAAACAGCCTGAGGCCGATTTCCCTGACACAATGCAGTACTGGACCAGCAGGGAAGGCTGGTGAAGGTTCCAAAAAACTTAATTTATAAAATAAATTACACAGTGGTTATACAAATGCACTAATGAGTTGTAGTTGATTGTGTAGGCACGCTGGGTGTGTTGGAGTTTATTTAGTAACTAATGACTTGCAGTTGAGTTGCTTAGATATGTTTTATGTGATTAACTACAGGTTTATGCGGTGTGCTTATTTGTGTAACTATAGAGGGTTTTCATGTGACGTATCGGTCACGTCATTTTGTATCCCGCGGCCATTCTGGATTATGACGCGGTGGCCGCTGTGTTACGCTACGTGCATTTGGCGAACACTTGCAGAAGCTTCAACGTCGGTGTGAAGAAGCCTCACGGCACCGTGGTGCTGAGAGAGATCCGCCGCTACCAGAAATCCACTGCTCCCAGAATTTTATCTTATTTTATTCGGCAATAAAATGATATAAGAATACATAAAAATACCGCTGAGGATAACACAAGAACGCTTCCAATACGGATGCTTATTTACATTGTGGTCCTCGGGCACCGAGCTGCTGATGCGCAAGCTGCCCTTCTAGCACCTGGTGAGAGAAATCGCTCAGGACTTCAAGACGACCTCCGCTTTCAGAGCTCCACTGTGATGCTCTGCAGGATGCCGGCGAGGCTGACCTGGTCGCCAGCTTCCTAGTTCACAATATCGCAGTGTGACACTGTCGGCCAGTTCGTTACATCACCACTAAATTCACTATCTGGTACAAGATACGGATCCACTGAATCAACTGCTATACATCTATCACGATAAATAGCTTTACCTCGAGGATTTAAAGCATCGTAATAACCGTACATTCTCTCCATTTTTCTATCATGCGTCAGCCTCCTTGTAATCCATAATGGAAGACGGCACCTGTCCTGCAGCAAATTGGTCACGTGATTGAAAACCCTCTATAAAAGGGGAGATGTTACGGGACACCCCTTCTATGTTTTATAAATGGTGTGCTCCAAGAGTAGAAGAGCACATGCGAGGACATACCTGGCAGTGCAGTCTGTATGCTACAGGGTTTGTTATTAATACATGCTTGGGAACAGCTCTCCCCCTCTGTCTTACTTATGCAAATGCAGACAGATAGCGGCTGCCTGGCAAGAGCTCTCAGGCTGCGTCCGCCATCTGGTGGATTAAATAGAAATCGATGGTCAGAGCCAGTTAGGAACCTTTCGGCTGCAGTCGTGTGACAGTGCGGAGGTGTAGTTGCCAGAGGTGTTTGGGCGTGTCGACCATCAACTCTCCAGTGGCAGAAACTAAAGTCTCCCTGTGTCGACAAAAAAGTCCTCCGAAAGACAACAGTCAGCTCGGTGTCTGTAAGTAATTGAGCACTGCTTCGTTAGTCTTTTGTTACTTGTGTTAATAATGATGAGTCGTTGTTGCAGTAGTTTATTTCAACACAATCAGTTTGGATAAAGTTTCTTTCTGATGTTTTCATGTTGTTGCTTCTCTTCTTTGATTAAATAGTGTCAAATTACTTAATTCGCTCCACTTCCAAGAAAGTGTACTTCGTGGTGCGTGGCTTTTGAATGGAGCTGGGGGTAATAAAATTAATTTAAATAAGTAGAAGGTCCAGAGTTTGAGGCTACTTGTGCCCCATTCTCACTGCACATCTGGAGTTGTGTAGGGCAGAACATCTGGTGTCCAACTCGAAAGATCACAATAACAACCACAGATCAATAATAGATCTGCTGTAGTCAATCTGAGTCAAAAGAAATTAGTTTGAGATGAATAAACACAATAGGAGCAAGACTGGGTGCGTGTGTGTGACTGAGAGGGAGTCCGGTGGAATAGTGCAGCTACAAGGAGTAGAGGTGGTGAAAGTGGATGAGTTTAAATACTTTGGGTCAACTGTCTAAAGTAATGGAGAGTGTGGTAGAGAGATGAAGAAGCAAGTGCAGGCAGGGTGGAGAAAGGTGGCAGGAGTGAAGGGGAAAGTTTACAAGACAGTAGTGAGACCAGCTATGTTGTACGGCTTAAAGACGATGCTAACAAAAAGACAGGAGACAGAGCTGGAGGTGTTGAAATTCTCTTTGGGAATGGTGTGGATGGACAGGATTAGAAAAGAACACATCAGAGGGATGGCTCAAGTCAGACCGTTTGGAGACAAAGTCAGAGAGGCGAGATTGAGATGGTTTGGACATGCGCAGAAGAGGGACACAGGGTATATAGGGAGAAGGATGCTGAGGATGGAGTCACCTGGCAGGTGGAGAACAGGGAGGCCAAAGAGGAGGTTTATGGATGTGCTGAGGGGGGACATGCAGGTGGTTGGTGTGATAGAGAAAGTTAGAGGACAGAATGAGATGGGAACAGTTGATCTGCTGTGGCGACCCCTAATGGGAGCAGCCGAAAGAGGAGGAAGGCGGCAGCTATGGCTGACTGTACAAAAGATAAACATGAAGCCTTTGGTTTGGTTGTACATCATGAATCCCTTAATTTATGTTGTGAATGGCAAAGGGAGCTTTATTCCTTTATGTTACCCACAATGTTGGCATTGCTTCAACCTTACCTGTCAGTTTTCTTTGTCTCAGTTGTCCTTTAAAAAAAAAATCCTCAAATTTAAGCCTCAGCCTTTGTCCTGTTGATCAACTGTAAATCTGTATGGCTTCTTATGCCTTTTCCTTGGTCAAAGGCCTTCTTGGCTGTAGTGATACGGTGCTCTTGTTGGGAAAGTGAAGTACAAGGACCCACGTCAGGGGGCGTGAATGAACGGCCAATAGGATGTCCGAATAAATAATTTATTCTGCATATGTGCACAAACAACCAAATATGCTTTTAGTCTGTCAATCCCAAAACACAGTGACGTTTGGGCAGGCCCGAGGGTAGGAGACGCCTAACCAGAGAAGAGCCGGGACCCACGATGTTCCACCACCAACGGAGACCTGCAATACGCCGGAGCCGCCAAGTCCCGAGTCCCCAGGTGGCCACCGCTTCCAGCTGTCAGATCTGGTACTGCTGGCAGGAACAGACACAGGTTAAATGTGGGTGTGGGTACACCCAGCAAACAGTCAACAAAAAACACAGTTCCTCTCCTGAGGGAAAAATCCACCACTCCCAGAGAGCAGGAAAAACTGAGAACGTGCAGTACCAATAGTTATACTTAGAATAAGAAAAGTGAGGAGTGGAAACGCTAGCTCCCCCAAATCTCCACAAACCCAGCTCCAAGCTGCAAGTATACTAAAGGTTACGACTGCAAAGATTTCAGTAGCAATGAATGTGCGAACGGCACAAAGCGGCTGAGTAGGTTTACCTATAGGGTAAGCTGATAACTCGGCAGAGTGTGATGTCTCTCCCAGGCTTTTATAGATGGTGATGAAGATGATGATTATGTGTGACAGCTGTCAGCTCCGTGCACCTGGTCGACTCCTCCGACAACTGTGCCCTCTGGTGCCTGAAACCCGACAACAGTCAGGGCGCCCTCTGGTGGTGAGCCAGCAGTACCTCCTCTTCGGGCGGCCCACACAACAGGATCCCCCTCTCAACGGTCGCGTCCTGGCACCCGACCCGGCTTGTCGGGGTGACGCTGGTAGAGGTCAGCCAGGAGGACGGGATCCAAGATGAAGCTCCTCTTCACCCAGGAGCGCTCTTATGGTCCGTAACCCTCCCAGTCCACCAGATACTGGAAACCCTGACCCTTCCGACAGACGTCCAGAAGTTTCCGTACTGTCCAGGCCGGCTCTCCGTCAATGATGCGGGCAGGAGGCAGCACTGGTCCGGGGGGGCAGAGGTCCGAGGTGTGGTGTGGTTTGATCTTTGACACATGGAAGACCGGATGGATCCGCAGTGAAGCTGGGAGTCTAAGCTTCACTGTGGTGGGACTGATGATCTTGATGATGGGGAATGGTCCAATGAACCGGTCTGTGAGTTTGGGTGAGTCCGTCTGCAGAGGGATGTTCTTGGACGAAAGCCACACCTCCTGCCCGAGCGGGTAAGCTGGGGCCGGGGCTCGCCGGCGATCTGCATGGCTCTTCACCCGCGTCCAGGCCTTCAGGAGAGCAGAGCAGGCTGTCTTCCACACCCGACGGCATCTCCTGAGATGGGCCTGGACCGAGGGGACCTCGACCTCTCCCTCCACGGCTGGAAACAATGGGGGCTGGTACCCCAGGCAGACTTCAAAGGGGGAGAGGCCGGTCACTGACGAGATCTGACTATTATGGGCGTACTCGATCCAGGCCAGATGTTGACTCCAGGCCGTCGGGTGCGCGGATGTAACTACACACCTCAGGGCCTGTTCCAGATCTCGATTTGCCCGCTTTGCTTGGCCGTTGGTCTGGGGGTGGTACCCGGATGACAGGCTCGCAGTGGCCCCCAGTTCCCTACAGAAACTCCTCCAGACTTGCGAAGAGAACTGGGGACCACGATCCGAGATGATATCAGTTGGGATACCATGCAGACGCACGACGTGGTGGATCAGGAGGTCTGCGGTCTCCTGGGCCGTCGGGAGCTTCGGGAGGAAAACCGGTCCACTGTCGTCAGGATGGTGGTCATTCCCTGGGACGCAGGAAGGCCCGTGACGAAGTCCAGGCCGATGTGGGACCAGGGGTGACGAGGCACTGGAAGCGGCTGGAGGAGTCCTTTTTCGGGTTGGTGATCAGCCTTGCCCCTGGCACAAGTTGTACAGGCCCGGACGTAATCCTGGGTGTCGGCTTCAACTGACGCCCACCAGAACTGCTACCGGACCACTGCCACAGTTCTGTGCACCCCTAGATGGCAGGAGAGCTTGGAATCGCGACAGAAGTCCAAAACTGCAGTCCGTGCATCTGGTGGGACGTACAGCCGGTTTGGTGGTCCACCACCGGGATCTGGATGTCGGGTCAGGGCCTCCCTGACCACTTCCTCAACGTCCCACGTGATGGTGGCGATGATAGTGGACTCCGGCAAGATGGTATCAGGTGGATCCAACAGCTTAGGTCCAACTTCATCTTCGTGCACCCAGGACAGTGCGTCAGACCTCTGTTTCTTAGTCCCGGGGCGGTAGGTGATCTTGAAGTTGAACCAACTGAAAAACAGTGACCAACGGGCTTGCCTGGGGTTCAGACGCTTGGCGGTCTGGATGTATTCCAGATGCCGATGGTCAGTGAGAACAGTAAATGGGACCACAGCTCCCTCCAGCAGGTGTCTCCACTCCTCAAGGGCCTCTTTCACCGCCAGGAGTTCCCGATTGCCAACGTCGTAGTTCCATTCTGCGGGGGTTAACCTGCGGGAGAAGTAGGCACATGGGTGGAGAACCTTGTCGGACTCCCTGCTCTGTGACAGCACGGCTCCTATCCCTGAGTCAGAGGCATCCACTTCAACTATGAACTGGCGGTTAGGATCGGGCTGCACCAGAACTGGTGCAGTCGAAAACCGTTTTTTCAACTCCCTAAACGTGGCTTTGCACCGATCCGACCAGGTGAAGGGGACTTTTGTGGAGGTCAGGGCAGTAAGGGGACCAACAACCTGGCTATAGCCCTTAATAAACTTCCTGCAGAAATTTGCGAAGCCGAGGAACTGTTGCAGCTTCCTACGGCTTGCCGGTTGGGGCCAATCTCTCACTGCTGCTACCTTAGCCGGATCGGGTGCAACGGAGTTGGAGGAGATGATGAACCCCAGGAAGGACAAAGAAGTACGGTGGAACTCGCACTTCTCACCCTTCACAAACAGCCGGTTCTCCAATAACCGCTGCAGGACCTGACGTACATGCTTAACATGGGTCTCAGGGTCCGGGGAGAAGATGAGGATATCGTCTAGATATACGAAGACGAATCGGTGCAGGAAATCCCGCAAGACATCATTAACCAAGGCTTGGAACGTCGTGGGGGCATTAGTGAAGCCGAACGGCATGACCAGGTACTCAGAGTGACCTAAAGGGGTGTCAAATGCCGTCTTCCATTCGTCTCCCTTCCGGATCCGAACCAGGTGATAAGCGTTACGAAGGTCCAATTTGGTGAATATTTTGGCTCCATGCAGGGGCGTGAACACTGAATCCAATAGAGGCAACGGGTATCGGTTGCGAAGCACGATCTTGTTCAGCCCTCTATAATCAATGCATGGACGGAGTCCGCCGTCCTCCTTGCCCACAAAAAAGAAACCTGCACCCAACGGGGAGGAAGAATTCCAGATTAGCCCGGCAGCTAAAGAGTCCCGGATGTAGGTCTCCATTGATACTCAGCCGGCACCGTTGTAAGATTGGGGGGGACTCGGACCTCCTCTTTAGCAGCCTCACCGGGTGGTACCGAGGATCTTAAACACTCTCTGTGGCAGGTTTCACTCCATTGAGCCACAACCCCAGACGGCCAATTGATCCGGGGATTGTGCTTAACCATCCATGGAAAACCCAAAATAATCCTGGAGGTAGAAGGTGTCACATAAAACACAATCTCCTCCCTGTGATTACCAGAGACAACCAAGGTTAAAGGCTGTGTCTGGTGTGTGATTACTGGGAGGAGAGTGCCATCTAGTGCCCGCATCTTCAATGGTGAAGGAACGGCCACCAGAGGGAGCCCTACCTCCTTAGCCCATCTACTGTCCAGTAGATTCCCTTCTGACCCTGTGTCAATCAGTGCTGGTGCAGAAAGGGTTAAATCCCCACTGAGGATTGTGACTGGGAGTCGTGCGCATTTGCGTGGGACACCCGTGTGGTTTGTATGACTCACTCTTAACCCAGTTTCTAAGATTGAGTCTTGTTGTTTGACCGCCTGGGGCCCCTTATTCTGCGCATGCTCATTCGAGCTGCAGAAAACACACTCTCCATGTGCCAGACTCCTTTGTTTCTCCTTTGTCATTTTGGCCCTGCTTGTTTCCATAGCAATGTCAGCAGGGGGAGCTGGTGTCACGTGGAGAGCCCTGGCCTTGGAGCGGGGAGAGGGCGGGGCTGCTTCGGACCTGGAAGGGGGAGGGACGACGCGCACCTGGCCACGTCCTTTGTCTCGCTCCCGTCGGTGTTCTTGTAACCGATTTGTCTAATCGTACAACCAGATCTATCAGCCCTTCTAAATCCCACAGTTGATCTTTACACACCAGGTGCTCCTTTAGGGCCGGAGACAGCCCCTTTACAAAGGCGGCGCGGAGTGCCACTGAATTCCAGCTGGCCCTCGCTGCCGCAACGCGGAAGGCGACTGCATATTTGCTGCACTATGGCGCCCCTGTCGGATTGACAGTAGCACATTTGAAGCGGAATTGCCTCTGTTAGGATGATCAAACACCTGTCGAAACTCCCTGATAAACCCAGTGTACGTCGACAGGAGCCATGAGTTCTGCTCCCAGAACGCCGCAGCCCAGGCACGTGCCTTGCCCCGAAGCAAATTAATCACATAAGCCACCCGGCTGTGGTCTGACATGTACATCACTGGGCGTTGTGAAAAAACGAGCGTGCACTGCATCAAGAAGTCTTTGCACGTTTCAACACAACCCCCGTACGGTTCCGGGGGGCTGATGTAAGCTTCGGATGACGGGGGGGGGAGACCTTTGAACTACCACTGGATTTTCAATATGTAGCGACAGTTCCGCAGGAGGAGTGGCTGCAGCCGCACCTGATGCGCACGCCTCCACCTGAGCGGTGAGAGCCTCCATCCTACGGGTGAGGTGAATATCCTGCTCGGTCAGTAGATCCGACCGAGCAATAAGGTTGGTGAGTATGTGCTGCAGCTCACCCAACTCACCTCCTGGTGGAGCCTGCGCACCTTGCATTTCCATTGGTGGTTCAACTGGTGGAAAACGCCCCTTGGAGTCCATGACGTGGCCGAGTTATCCTGTTGGGAAAGTGAAGTACACGGACCCACGTCAGGGGGCGTGAATGAACGGCCAATAGGATGTCCGAATAAATAACAATTTATTCTGCAAATGTGCATAAACAACCAAATATGCTTTTAGTCTGTCAATCCCAAAACACAGTGACGCGTGGGCAGGCCCGAGGGTAGGAGACGCCTAACCAGAGAAGAGCCGGGACCCACGATGTTCCACAGCCAACGGAGACCTGCAATACGCCGGAGCCGCCAAGTCCCGAGTCCCCAGGTGGCCACCGCTTCCGGCTGTCAGATCCGGTACTGCTGGCAGGAACAGACACAGGTTAAATATGGGTGTGGGTACACCCAGCAAACAGTCAGCAAAAAACACAGTTCCTCTCCTGAGGGAAAAATCCACCACTCCCAGAGAGCAGGAAAAACTGAGAACATGCAGTACCAATAGTTATACTTAGAATAAGAAAAGTGAGGAGCGGAAACGCCAGCTCCTCCAAATCTCCACAAACCCAGCTCCAAGCTGCAAGTATACTAAAGGTTACGACTGCAAAAATTTCAGTAGCAATGAATGTGTGAACGGCACAAAGTGGCTGAGTAGGTTTACCTATAGGGTAAGCTGATAACTCGGCACAGTGTAATGTCTCTCCCAGGCTTTTATAGATGGTGATGAAGATGATGATGATGTGTGAGAGCTGTCAGCTCTGTGCACCTGGTGGACTCCTCCGACAACTGTGCCCTCTGGTGCCTGAAACCTGACAACAGGCAGGGCGCCCTCTGGTGGTGAGCCAGCAGTACCTCCTCTTCAGGCGGCCCACACAGCAGCTCTTTTAAAGTTGGATGACTCTAAATCTTTCATCAGATCATTAGTTTTGATTTAGAGCTTCTTTTTGGACAAAGCTCATTAATTCCTTGGTGTTAATTTGGATCCTGTCCTCCTTAACATGTAAAGTCTGTATGGTGCGAGACTTATATTTTTGTCAAATGAATGGTGGTACTTTTTTCCAAAGTGGCTCTTCAGGAAAAACTGGATAAAACATTGCTCTGGATGCCTCTCCTTCATTCTTGAGACCCCTCCCTCTGCAAGAAGGCACTTGCTTCTTCTGTCGCAGGGCCGTCCAAATCTGCTCCTGGGGGGCGTTTGCCCTGTATGTTTTTTTACTCTCCATGCTCCACCCACAGCTCATTAACTCTGACCAATAATTTATTTATGCAGGTTTTCAGTATTGAACTTTTTTTTGTGTTGTTTTCCCAGCTGTATGATGAAGCTGCTTGTTAAAATGGAATGTTCTGTCTTCTTTTTTAAGCATCATGGAAACTTCAGTATCCAAAGCCAACACTGCCTTTTCCCTGGCTTTGTTCAAAAAGCTGAGCAAGGACAACGAATCCGAAAATGTATTTTTCTCCCCCTTTAGCATCTCTTCAGCTCTGTCCATGGTGTTGCTGGGAGCCCGTGGTAACACCGCCACACAGATGTCACAGGTACGGTACACGTGACAAATGTACATGTACACACCAGAGGTGGGACAAAGTCAGCATCAAGTCACTTTCAAGTCATGAATCAGCAAGTCCCAAGTCAAGTCTCAAGACATAATGACCACCAGTTGTTTGCAAGCTGACTTGAGACTTGACGATTCATGACTTGAGAATGACTTGACGGTGACTTTGTCCCACCTCTGGTACACACATTAACCCTGTTGTAAGAAGGTTAATCTCTCTTAACATTAGAGTTGCAGTTTGCTAGTGTAGCAAGTATGGATAATACTGCCAGAGAAAGAAAGTTTTGTCAATTTGGTGTCATGATAATGGGCCAGATTCAGCCTGGGAGGTGCACTGCAGTATAATGAAGCAAGGACAAGAGTATTTTTTTATGTGGCTGTTGCCTTTTTATTGTGCAAAAGGTGATATTTACAATATATACAATTCTGCAGAAAATAAGTATCTCAAAGACATTGAGAAGTTTCAGGGAAAAAAAAATATAGAAAACTGTTACCCGGGGTTTTACACAAGTTTAACCACTGTTTATGTTACCAAAGAGAGAAAACTGACCCACCTTTCGTCAAAAAAGTGACAGCTGCCAATCAAAATCGACTACGTCACTAAGCCCCGCCCCCTATATGACGTCATAGCCAATCAGAATTGATGATGTCACTATGTCCCGCCCCTAAGCCCCTCCCCTAGTCCCGCCTCCAAGCCCCGCCCCTTATGACGTCACAGCCAATCATAATCGATGATGTCACTATGCCCCGCCCTAAGCCCCGCCCCTGGTCCCACATCCAAGCCCCCGCCCCTTATGACGTCACATCCAATCAGAGTCGATGACGTCAGTATGTCCCGCCCCTAAGCCCCGCCCCGGCTCCTCCCCTAGTTCCGCCCCTGGCTCCTCCCCTAGCCCCACCCCCCCAAGCTCCTCCCCTAACCCCGGCCAAGCACCGCCTCCAAGCCATACCTCCCCTCCCACCCAGGGTCTAATATTTTAATGTCATTTTATTTCATGAATTAAAGAATGATTAAAAATACCTAGATCTTTTTAATGTATTAAAGAATTAACTAATTCTGAAATAATTAAACATAAATCAGTGTCTATTATTTAATGCCCCTTTAATATTTTTAATTCTTAAATTATTACGTTTCCTTTTCTGTTTTTTAATTCGTAAATTAAAGAAGGGAAACAAATAGCCGTCTCTCGGCTGTAAGTCTTTGCAGCAAGACGGTCAAATACCCAAGCATAGAGCCGCTCGCGGAAACACGGCTGTAAAACCTGTTGCAGACGCTAACTGTGTCTGTGTGAGTGCGTGTGTGTGTGTGTGCGTGTGTGTGTGTGTGGCGGGACACCCGCTGAGCGGAGATGCTGCCCCGAGGTGATGAACCCGAAGAACAATAAACAATGCTCCTTATCACTCACGCCAGATGTTTTCTTTTAAGATATTAGCCGATCGATCATGGGGCGCGGGACACCCGCTGATCGGAGATGCTGCCCAGAGGTGATGAAGGCGGAAAAAAAACAGTTTCTTCTCCGTCACTCCCGGCAGGGTGGCTGGGTGTCAGGCCAGATGGTATTTTTAGAGCAAAAGGTGCCAGTAAGTGTTTTTCACAAAAAACCTCGTTTGAAAAACAATTTACCCTTTTCAACAATATTATAGGAAAGAACACAGGCTGTATAAGGTTTAGAATATATGCTTTATTACATTCATTAAAGTCACACACAGAGAAAAAAGCAATTGTTCATGTTTATTAAACACAGCATACGTGAAGGAAAACATTAAGAAAAAAGTATTTGGTCCACTTACATGAAGAAAAAAGTATACGTTCATGTTTATTAAACACAACATACGTGAAGGAAAACATTAAGAAAAAAGTACTTGTTCCAGTTACCTGAAGAAAAAAGTATACGTTCATGTTTATTAAACACAACATACGTGAAGGAAAACATTAAGAAAAAAGGTATTTGTTCCAGTTACCTGAAGAAAAAAGCATATGTTCATGGTTATTAAACACAAATTTGGTCCACTTACATGAAGAAAAAAGTATACGTTCATGTTTATTAAACACAGCATACGTGAAGGAAAACATTAAGAAAAAAGGTATTTGTTCCAGTTACCTGAAGAAAAAAGCATATGTTCATGGTTATTAAACACAAATTTGGTCCACTTACATGAAGAAAAAAGCATACGTCCATGTTTATTAAAGGGTAACCATCAGGCTGTCGCGGTAAATTAGCTGATAGATGATTATTATGTCTCCAGCTGCGTATAATAAACTCAAGTCTGCTCAAAGCCACTTTTTTAAGGCAACAAGTTCGCATATTTTTTTGTAAAGTCAACTTATTATATTTTACACATTTTGGGATTCAAACATCAAATCCTTATCTCAACACTTCACGGTAACGTTCACATGCCAGCAGCTTGGATGTTAAGTCCTAAATCTAAACATTTTCTTTGCTCACTTGTATCACTGCAAGTTCCTGCTTTACCACCTCATTCTGACCAAGAAACATCTGAAGTGGGTCAAAAAATAACTGAAACTGTTCTTGAAAGCAGCTTTCTCCTGGTTAGTTTTTAATACACCCTGAAGACATCAAGATTCAGCGATCACATTTCTTGGGAGACTTTCCAAAAGGGAGACATCTATTGTTTTAATATGAAAATCAGCCGTCAGCATTTTATGTCAAGTGTTCCCTGAAAATCACAGATAACTGAATGACAGAGAACTGAAGCAACAACTTTGAAGTTTCAAATAAAACAGGGTTCATCAGCATTTTCTGGTTTATCAGAATCTGAATCAGAACAGCTTTTAATGGCCAAGTATCCACAGAATACATGGAATTTGACTTTGGTTTGAGCCGCACTCTCTCTGTACACTGTAAATGCATGCTAACATACAAACGAATTAAGTTAACCAGACTCAGTTTTCAAGCTGTAGCTTCAAGAAAATTAAGTTGACCTGAATATGATGAATGAACAAAACTATTTTGAGAATTAAGCCGTCACTTGCTGGATGCTCACAGTAAATACATTACTGTAATTTATTTTTTTCAGTACAGCAAAATAAACAAGTTACTGTAATCTAGATTTTAAGTGTATTTGAGTACTGCACACTCGCAATAATTAAGGTAATCAAATCTGCTTCAAGACAACATAAATTACTTTGTAAGGGAGCAAGTTTGCATTTTTAGTAAAGTCAACTTATTATTTTTTACAGTGTAAGGCATGTAGAAATACCCTAAACAGCGAATAATCCGCAGTAAAAATTGTACGTGTTTTTAAAAACCGCTTGTAATTATGAACAAACTAGTTTAGCTAACAACTGCTACAGAAAGGTGAACATTTATTAAAATGAATCTGAAATACACGAGTTGACCAACATCAGGAGGGTAAGAGTTCTAATGTTAAAACTCGCTGTTGTTACTCCGCTGTTTTATGATTTGTAAAAAGCTGCACCAGGCACTTGAAAATTGCACATTTCCGACCAATTCTGTCAAAAAACATTAACAGCCTGGGAGCCGACACACTGCTGTCAGTGTGACAAGAGGAAAGTGTGTCATGTAGAATCTGTGCATTTGTTCAGAGCGTATAATTATAAATCTCAAGTCGTTTTAACGTGGATAAAGATTTAAATGCGGTTGTTTTGCAGAAGTTCCACTGAAAACACACAGAAGCTGTAATTTTTACAATTCACACGCCGTATCTTTGATAGAAACAGTCGGTGGTCATTTATTGAGAAATCTAACTGGCGGAGGGTTTTACGCTTTAAACGCTTATTTGGTTGTGAAAAGCTCCACAAAAACTTATACTTTTCGAGCTGATGCTGACTGTTTGCATACATTTTTGGCTGAGTGGGGAAACGTCTGACATTATATAGCCAATATGTTTTTTTTCTTACTTTACGGACCTTTAAAAACTTTAGTCATATTACTAAATCACTGTTTTTCTTTTTTTCTTACCTCATGAAGGCGACTCTCTCTCCGGCTCCCCGTGTCGTCTAATAACCCTCTGGGCTTAATTTGTGTTCTTCTTCTCGTTAAACCAGAATAAACTTTTTATGCATCGCAATTATTCTCTGTCAAAAACATTCATTAATACCAGTCCAAAATATCCTCGAACCTCCGGGCATCTTGCAGGAGCGACGGTCACGTCTCGCCACAAACTGAAAGAAAAGATGCGACTTATTAAATATTTAGCCTACACTTTAAAAAAAAAACGTCATGATGTGATTTTTTTCTTCTTACCGTGTAACACGAGTCCGTCCCCGCGGCGCCCTGTTGACGGTTCGACAGACCTCCGTCGGTTATAACACACCAGCTCCGCGTTATTAACCTGTATTTTTAATATAAATGAGATTTCAGAGGGTTTACTATCTCTGCTGCTGTGTCTGGGGGAAAAAACTTGATTAAACAGCGTTAAATAAACTCCTAACAGAATATCCACAAACTGTAACACAGACCATACTTATTAATGAAATATTTACACTTTAAAAAGTTATGAGCTGATTTTCTTACGTCATAAAGGAGAGTCTGTCCCTGGTGCGTCGTGTCGTCTAAATGATCCTCTGGGGTTAATTTGTCAGGCCGAATTCTTCTGCTCCATCAGAATAAACTTTTCTCACCGTGGTGCTCTATATCTAACAAAAAAACATCATTTAAAAAAATGTTTTTACCGCCGAGGATCTTTTTTTTAAAAAAAAACAGAAGCATTTCTATCAAAAGATTACTTAAATCACTTGCCGTGAAAGACTTTCGCACTCTGAAGAAAAAGAAAACTTCATCCCGAGAGAATGAATGTCTGCTCCGGTCAGCGGCTGGAATGAAGGAAAAACACTGCAGCAGGAGGCGGGACAGGAAAACTGGACCAGCCTCCAAAACAAGCTCATTACCCACAGGTATCAGGTTTTATGGTGGACCCAAAAAACACACGTAATCATCGATCAGGGGATTTAGCCTGACACCTTGGACCGAGGGACACAGCAGAACCTCAAAAATATTGCTTCAAACGGGACCTGTGACGCTGGCCCGGTTTGTCAAAAGAGGTGCGACCTTTTGCGCTAAACACCCCAAATACACACACACAGGCACACACTTTTAAGAGCAAATATCCCCAGACCCGCGCGTGTAGTGGTCCCATACTATGAAAAAAAGTGGATGGATAGCAAAGTCATGACGGATAATACAGAAATAGTGGACCTTATAATAGTTGCACTAAAAGAATAAAACGCTACTCACAGGAGAATTAGTTTTCCCGGCTTCAGCCTGTCTTATTTCAGACATGTCAGAAACCACATGAACAAAACATCTACATATCTTTAACACCAAAGAGATTTAAATATATCCGTACATACATATGTACATACTCATATTTTTTCCCATTTCTATTTCCATGTTTCCGTTTTGTGAATATTTACAAATAAAATAAAGGTCACTGCGTGTATTAAATATATATCAGCGCCACCGGGGCGTCATACCAAGATGTGCTGTCTTTATACACAGAAAATACTATCGCAAACCATGATCTGGTTTCTGATTTTGTGAAAAGATATCGTAATTGCCTTAAGAAAAGGGGTAATACCTCCTGTATCCAGCTACAAGGACCTTCGCACACTTTTAAATGCTGTGACAGCTTGTGTTAACCTTTGATCCTAATTTTTTTTTTATGTTTTTTCACGTGAAAATGTAACCCCTGTCTTGGGACAACCTCCCGATCATACCTTTTAAAGTTTTATCACGTTTGCACGCTTTAAAACATTGTTATTAAGTACAGAAAGAAGTGTTAATCTTTGATCCTAAATTTTTTAAATGTTTTTTTTTCACCTGAAAATGGGTTGGATGTGTGAGAGCGGCCTTCCGATCATACCTTTAAAGTTTTACCGCGTTTGGATAATTTAAAATGTCGTTATTAAGCGCAGAAAGAAGCGTTGACCTTTGACCTTGAATTTTTTATGCGCGTTTTTTTGTGAAAAAATGCTTCTGGTGTGTTGAGAACGCTCTCCCAATCATACCTTTAAAGTTTTACCGCGTGTGGACGCGTTTAAAAATTGTCACGGCTCGTGTTAATCTTTGATCCTAAAATTTTTTAATGTTTTTTTTGCCTGAAAATGGACCGGATGTGTTGAGAGCGGCCTCCCGATCATACCTTTAAAGTTTTATCGCGTATGCACGCGTTTAAATATTGTCCCTCACATAAAACATGTTCAAGCTAAAATATCTAAAAATATTTCTAGTATCCTCAACAAAGCAAAAATATTTATTGAATTACAAAGCTCTACATATTTTATATCATTCACTTGTTTCGCCATATCTGAATTACTGTGTGGACGTTTGAGGCAACATTTACAAATCCTCACTTCGACCATTACCTTTATGATACCTTGTCAGTATTCATGACAGCCGATTAAGCAGTGTCTTTACTATAACCTTGATTAGCAATTTTAATGCGTATTCTTTATTCTATACAACATATAGCCTATTGAAATGATGTAGTTAACTAAGGTGCAGCAATACAAATTCTATGGAAAAAAAGAGACTTACATGATTAATTATAACATTTATTAAATAAGGGATTACTTTCATCAATCAGCAACTCCGTCACTACATAAACGGAAAGTTCACCCCTTAAAAGTCAAAATTCAGCCAAAAGAGGGGCACCTATTCTCGTTTTGAGCTTCTCACAAACCTTCATGCGCTGCGTCTCCTGGAACTCACCGTGGAAGAATATGAAGAGCTATTGTGGAATACTTTCGAGCAAAACTGCTGACAAAGATGTTCAGATGGTTCTCGCAGGATGCTAAGGTGACACTCCATGTGGTCCGGCTGTTGATGGTCTATTTCAGAGAGCCCACGGACCTGTTGGAGTCTGATGGGGAGTGATGGCCACCAAGGTAGATCTTTTTTCTGACCATGGAGACCCCATTGCGACCAGCCTGCAACACTAGTGAGAGTGACAGCGAGCAGAGGCCGTATTTCAATCGCAACTGGGTTGTGGACTTTGTGTAAATGGGGTGTTAACAAATTCCCTCCCACACATAAATGCGTGTGCAAACATTGGAAGTACATTCACCGATTCACAGGTGTAGCGTATTTTCAGAAAATAAACCACACCTTTTTATTTGTATTATCTGCTCTTTAATTTTTTTATTTTTTGTAAATTTTGTGCCCTGTACTTTTTGTCATCGGTATTTGTTCTTTCATTATTGGAGTTTTTGTATAGTGCCTCATATAAATTGTTATTATAATAATTAATATTAGTAATAATAAATGCTTGATTTTTTGGGGGGGCAGCACAGTGGATTAGTGGTTAGCAGAACCTTGCCTCACAGCAAGAAGGTCACAGATTGAGTCCCACCTGTGGAGTGTGTATGTTCTCCCCGTGTTTGCATGGGTTCCCTCTGGGTGATCCGGCTTCCTCCCACATCCAGACATGTAGGTTACGTAGATTGGAAACTTTAAATTGTTCGTAGGTGTTCGTGCGAATGTTAATGTGTGTGTCTGTCTATATATGGCCCTGCGACAGACTGGCGTCCTATCCAGGGTGCCCCCTGCCGCACGCCCTGTTACTGCTGGTATAGGCTCCACCCCCCAACGATCCCATCTTGGAGCCCCTAATTGGAGTAAGCGGTTGAAGACAAGTGAGTGATTTTCTTTTTTTTTTTTTTCCTTTTTTTGGTATACGAGTAAAAGTCGCACTGGAGTATAGGTTGCAGGACCTCCCAAACTAGTTTAAAAAAAAAAAGAGACTTGTAATCTGGAAACTATGGAACAAGTTTGCAAAAAGCGAAGGTGCCCATTTAAATTTACAGGTGTGTGTGTGTGTGTGTGTCTGCAAGCAGACACACACACATACACCAATCTTCCGTCAGCTGATAGGAGTCTTTGAAGCCTCCACTTCCACAGCCTCTCCCACTCAAACCCCCACTGGCTTCCGATTGTGTTTCTCTCCTTCTGAAGCTCCAGCCCATTTTTCAGACATCTTGATTTCCTGTTGGCCTTTTGCTGTGATTGCAGTGTGTTGTGTAGGTGAAGTTGTCAGTGATGTGTGGGTGAGGCGGCACTAATGTGCTTGTGATGTGGGTGCGGTGGTTGGGGGGCCCTTGGAACCCTTCCTCAGTTTGGGTTTCTGTGAACCTCTTGCTGTCTAAAGTAAAGCCCAACATTTCCACAGCATTATTTGTATCAGTCCAGTAATAGGTACAATATGTAACACAATGCTGCTGGTCCGAGAAAATAATAATAGGGCTGCAATTAAGTTATGTTCGATGTAAAATCATCTTTTTTTGTAAAATGTATGAATTGCCAAGAAAGCACCAAAAAACATATCATCAGCTGTCACAAAATCAAACCAGTTCAGTTAAAAAATGTTGAATACAGATAAAAGGAAAGTAATTTTTGAGAAAGCATAGCAGTACAAAGTTGACAAATTTTCCTTAATAAATTAGCCACATCATTTTTTTTCTGTTTGTAGACAGTTAATTGCTGAATTGTTCCAGCTCTAAAGTCCATACTGCTTTATTTTCATGTTCTTTTATTTGCACTGCTGTTAAAACTCAGCCTTTCCTTCAGTCGTTTCGGAACAAAGCAATGAAAGTCCTCATCTTAACGTTCTATAAAGATTATTGCTGCATTAGTCTTACAAAGAGGTCGCCCAAAATTCAACCATTTGTTGCACAGACGTACATGAAGCACTAGCTAATAGTCTGACCCCATTGTGACTCACAGCCATGGTAAGGTTTGCTTTAGCCCACCAGGAAATGGTAAAATCCATTGTGCTCCACCTGAAACATGTAAATAATCAAAAGAAATCCTTTTAGGAAAGCAAACAGTTTATACCTACTGAACTGCTGGGAGCCTTAACCTGAAACAGATGGAGTGGTGAGTATGGAGTTTGCATTTACAGCAAAGAACAGCAGCAGCAAATTAGTTATGATTTCAGAGTAACCAGAGAACACACAAATGCATTTTGTTCAGTTTAAGTAGTGCAAAGTGTAGCTACTGAAATTATTTTAATTGTTTTGCAGGACACTTTTGGTTTCAAGCCGCAAAACTCCCATTGGTTATCTTTCCTCTACTAATCCTAATTTCTTCTTAATCCAAAAGGAAATAAAGAATACAAAATTTGCCTGACAGATGGAGGTTTTTCTGCATGTTTGTGTGTGTGCGTGAGTAGTTTAGGGAGTAGATAATGATAATGATGTTCTCTCTCTTTGCGCCACACATATGAACAGAACATAGTCCTCTCTGTTGCAGACCATTTGAAACTGAGAGATGAAACATTTTCTTCAAGTCAAAACTTTAAACAGTCAAATGAGATCATAAACGGAAAAGGGTGAAAGAGAGGGCTAAACCTTTTCTACCCAGGAGAGGAAAGTAAGACACTGTGCTTTTCAGAAAATTCATGTGAAAGTGAGAGATGAAGGGAGGTGGAGGGTGTGAAACTAGTGTATGCTGCGCTAGTTTCACTCTGTGTGTGGAAAGGCAGAGGACAAAGGTTAAAAATGTTGTTTATGCTATATTTTTCTTGTGAAAAAACACTGAATCTCTATCAGCAGATGCTGACTTGGTGTTCTTACCTCACTGACCATGAAGTCAACGAAGTAGTGTACCACATACAAGATCAATTAATTGTTGCTTGTGTATTTGCTCAGCGGGTGGGTAAGGTTTATGTCTTAGTTTGTGGTGTGTTGGAGCAGCCACTACATGTATTATTTTGATGTGGTGCTCTATACATGACTTGAATTGAATTCATTGTCGATGTCAACAGCTTCCCGGAGCTGTATTAGAGGCAACGTTCATTCAGCGATTGCATGATTAAGTCACACATCTTTGCACTGTTCATTGATTCATTTAAATAGTTCCAGTTAGTACACCTTTAAAAGTGCAAAAGTTAAAAGGCTTAATTATCAGCACTAGATAATGTTTCAACCCCCCCCCCCACACACACACACATATACACATTTGTCGTCTGATCTGATTAATAATATACTGTTGCAAAGACATACACACACTCCTGTGCCTGCCTTGCAGCCCCATTCAGTTTCTCAGTTGGGCCGTGAAATTTCCCTAACTCTGTAAAAACTGCTGCATATTCAGTTCTGAAATTTTGGGTTCTGATAGATTCAGGCGAGGACCAGTCAACCTCTTATCTTTTACCATGTGGGCATGTTCCTACATGCACAATGACTGTAACATAAAATAAAGACATATAAACTTGACTTGTTGCTAATCGCAAGATCCTGGTGGCCTGGAAGATCACTGTTGATTGTGATATGTCATTTCTTTTTCCTGTGTTGCACAATCCAGTTGTAAACATCTATTAAAACCAAGATACAGTGATTTAACTATGTTGGACAGTTGAATAATATCAACATAAAAATGCAGTTTAAAATCAACACTGTAGTAATGACATCAGACATCAGTCTCTGGCCACATTCGCCAAGTGCCTTGAAGAATTATAGATCATTTATTAAAAAATACCAAGACTTTATTGATGTTCTGTTATAGAGAAATGATTGGCAAACATTTTGGTTTTGTTCCAGTGGAGCTTCTGTGCTGCCTCAGCTGCAACCTTGAAATGGCCAGATCTCAGTGGGTGGGTACACCTTTTCGTTTCTTCACCAACATGGTTAGCATACTGAGCCAGTGGCAGCTGCTGTGGCAGCCCAGTGTCTTCCTTCCAATGGTGTTCGATGTCACACCTGTCAGTGAGCATATTTTGAAGCTGAGGATTACACTCAAACATTCTCTTTGTGTTATGTTAGTTGTCTCAGTCTACGTTCCGTGATGCCTCAATGAGCGAGACTTTTTATGTGCAGCGCATTGTGTGGCAGCACCCTGACATTGGGGTGAATGTGAGGCATTATTGTAAAGTGCTTTGAGCATCTGATGCAGATGGAAAAGCGCTATATAAATGCAGTCCATTAACCATTTCTCATGGAATAATTCTGGAGACTTCTGCAGAACTGTGGGGTCTACAGAAGTGCCCATTTTGTGAGTTCTAACTACAGATTTTGTGGTTTCCTTGAGGGTTCACTTGAAGTCTTGTAGACTCCTGTGTGCTCAGTGCTCAAGATTAAATATGCCAAGGATTCAAGATTCTCTCTCTCAAATCTACAAGGAATCTGGCTAGACCACTTGCAAACATGGACTGAAATAGGTGATGCCAATGAATTGTGGGAGTTTTTCCTTGTTCAGATAGTGAAAGTTGCTGAGGATTGTACTGCAGTTGCTAGTGTCCACAGGAGAAGGTGTTTCATATCTGAGGGCACTCTGAATGTCACTCTGAGGGGTCATGGAAGCTGTAAAACAGGCTATGATTGCCCTGAGAGTAGATAGGGAGACATTTGTCAGAGGAATCTTAGATCAGGAGACTCATCTGTGGGCTACTGACTCCCCAGTTTGCTTACAGAGGAATCAAAACACTTTATTCCTCCAAACAAACCTGTACCATGTCCAACTGCAGGAGTGGTAGATGGCGGCTTGGCCCTGATAGGTACCGCTTATACTGTCTCATTGGACTGATTACTTGAAGCTTTTCTATAAAGCTGAACCTCCAATTTGAATGTTTATCATTTCAGGTGCCAGAGTTCTTGTGACTGATTCTCCAGTCAACTGTAAACCAACTGGTGTTTGAAATGTACATGCATGCAAGGATTTTCATAACAGGATTCACTTCCAGTTACTTGCCATTCAGCAACCACAGCAGTCTGGTTTCACACCTAAGAAGGCAACCATCGACCACATCCTGCATTAGTTTATTTCACTGGGGATATTTGCTCTTAAAAGTGTGTGCCTGTGTGTGTGTATTTGGGGTGTTTAGCGCAAAAGGTCGCACCTCTTTTGACAAACCGGGCCAGCGTCACAGATCCCGTTTGAAACAATATTTTTGAGGTCCTGCTGTGTCCCTCGGTCCGAGGTGTCAGGTTAAATCCCCTGATCGATGATTACGTGTGTTTTTTGGGTCCACCATAAAACCTGATACCTGTGGGTAATGAGCTTGTTTTGGAGGCTGGTCCAGTTTTCTGTCCCGCTTCCTGCTGCAGTGTTTTTCCTTCATTCCAGCCGCTGACCGGAGCAGACATTCATTCTCTCGGGATGAAGTTTTCTTTTTCTTCAGAGTGCGAAAGTCTTTCACGGCAAGTGATTTAAGTAATCTTTTGATAGAAATGCTTCTGTTTAAAAAAAAAAAAAAAAGATCCTGTTTTTTTGTTAGATATAGAGCCCCACTGTGAGAAAAGTTTATTCTGATGGAGCAGAAGAATTCGGCCTGACAAATTAACCCCGGAGGATCATTTAGACGACACGAGGCACCAGGGACAGACTCTCCTTTATGACGTAAGAAAATCAGCTCATAACTTTTTAAAGTGTAAATATTTCATTAATAAGTATGGTCTGTGTTACAGTTTGTGGATATTCTGTTAGGAGTTTATTTAACGCTGTTTAATCAAGTTTTTCCCCCAGACACAGCAGCAGAGATAGTAAACCCTCTGAAATCTCATTTATATTAAAAATACAGGTTAATAACGCGGAGCTGGTGCGTTATAACCGACGGAGGTCTGTCGAACCGTCAACAGGGCGCCGCGGGGACGGACTCGTGTTACACGGTAAGAAGAAAAAAATCACATCATGACGTTTTTTTTTAAAGTGTAGGCTAAATATTTAATAAGTCGCATCTTTTCTTTCAGTTTGTGGCGAGACGTGACCGTCGCTCCTGCAAGATGCCCGGAGGTTCGAGGATATTTTGGACTGGTATTAATGAATGTTTTTGAGAGAGAATAATTGCGATGCATAAAAAGTTTATTCTGGTTTAACGAGAAGAAGAAGACAAATGAAGCCCAGAGGGTTATTAGACGACACGGGGAGCCGGAGAGAGAGTCGCCTTCATGAGGTAAGAAAAAAAGAAAAACAATGATTTAGTAATATGACTAAAGTTTTTAAAGGTCCGTAAAGTAAGAAAAAAAACATATTGGCTATATAATGTCAGACGTTTCCCCACTCAGCCAAAAATTTATGCAAACAGTCAGCATCAGCTCGAAAAGTAGAAGTTTTTGTGGAGCTTTTCACAACCAAATAAGCGTTTAAAGCGTAAAACCCTCCGCCAGTTAGATTTCTCAATAAATGACCACCGACTGTTTCTATCAAAGATACGGCGTGTGAATTGTAAAAATTACAGCTTCTGTGTGTTTTCAGTGGAACTTCTGCAAAACAACCGCGTTTAAATCTTTATCCACGTTAAAACGACTTTAGATTTATAATTATACGCTCTGAACAAATGCACAGATTCTACATGACACACTTTCCTCTTGTCACACTGACAGCAGTGTGTCGGCTCCCAGGCTGTTAATGTTTTTTGACAGAATTGGTCGGAAATGTGCAATTTTCAAGTGCCTGGTTCAGCTTTTTACAAATCATAAAACAGCGGAGTAACAACAGTGAGTTTTAACATTAGAACTCTTACCCTCCTGATGTTGGTCAACTCGTGTATTTCAGATTCATTTTAATAAATGTTCACCTTTCTGTAGCAGTTGTTAGCTAAACTAGTTTGTTCATAATTACAAGCGGTTTTTAAAAACACGTTGTACAATTTTTACTGCGGATTATTCGCTGTTTAGGGTATTTCTACATGCCTTACACTGTAAAAAATAATAAGTTGACTTTATTAAAAATGCAAACTTGCTCCCTTACAAAGTAATTTATGTTGTCTTGAAGCAGATTTGATTACCTTAATTATTGCGAGTGTGCAGTACTCAAATACACTTAAAATCTAGATTACAGTAACTTGTTTATTTTGCTGTACTGAAAAAAATAAATTACAGTAATGTATTTACTGTGAGCATCCAGCAAGTGACGGCTTAATTCTCAAAATAGTTTTGTTCATTCATCATATTCAGGTCAACTTAATTTTCTTGAAGCTACAGCTTGAAAACTGAGTCTGGTTAACTTAATTCGTTTGTATGTTAGCATGCATTTACAGTGTACAGAGAGAGTGCGGCTCAAACCAAAGTCAAATTCCATGTATTCTGTGGATACTTGGCCATTAAAAGCTGTTCTGATTCAGATTCTGATAAACCAGAAAATGCTGATGAACCCTGTTTTATTTGAAACTTCAAAGTTGTTGCTTCAGTTCTCTGTCATTCAGTTATCTGTGATTTTCAGGGAACACTTGACATAAAATGGTGACGGCTGATTTTCATATTAAAACAATAGATGTCTCCCTTTTGGAAAGTCTCCCAAGAAATCTGATCAGAGAATCTTGATGTCTTCAGGGTGTATTAAAAACTAACCAGGAGAAAGCTGCTTTCAAGAACATTTTCAGTTATTTTTTTGACCCACTTCAGATGTTTCTTGGTCAGAATGAGGTGGTAAAGCAGGAACTTGCAGTGATACAAGTGAGCAAAGAAAATGTTTAGATTTAGGACTTAACATCCAAGCTGCTGGCATGTGAACGTTACCGTGAAGTGTTGAGATAAGGATTTGATGTTTGAATCCAAAAATGTGTAAAATATAATAAGTTGACTTTACAAAAAAATATGCGAACTTGTTGCCTTAAAAAAGTGGCTTTGAGCAGACTTGAGTTTATTATACGCAGCTGGAGACACAATAATCATCTATCAGCTAATTTACCGCGACAGCCTGATGGTTACCCTTTAATAAACATGGACGTATGCTTTTTTCTTCATGTAAGTGGACCAAATTTGTGTTTAATAACCATGAACATATGCTTTTTTCTTCAGGTAACTGGAACAAGTACCTTTTTTCTTAATGTTTTCCTTCACGTATGCTGTGTTTAATAAACATGAACAATTGCTTTTTTCTCTGTGTGTGTGACTTTAATGAATGTAATAAAGCACATATTCTAAACCTTATACAGCCTGTGTTCTTTCCTATAATATTGTTGAAAAGGGTAAATTGTTTTTCAAACGAGGTTTTTTGTGAAAAACACTTACTGGCACCTTTTGCTCTAAAAATACCATCTGGCCTGACACCCAGCCACCCTGCCGGGAGTGACGGAGAAGAAACTGTTTTTTTTTCCGCCTTCATCACCTCTGGGCAGCATCTCCGATCAGCGGGTGTCCCGCGCCCCATGATCGATCGGCTAATACCTTAAAAGAAAACATCTGGCGTGAGTGATAAGGAGCATTGTTTATTGTTCTTCGGGTTCATCACCTCGGGGCAGCATCTCCGCTCAGCGGGTGTCCCGCCACACACACGCACACACACACACACACACGCACTCACACAGACACAGTTAGCGTCTGCAACAGGTTTTACAGCCGTGTTTCCGCGAGCGGCTCTATGTGTGGGTATTTGACCGTCTTGCTGCAAAGACTTACAGCCGAGAGACGGCTATTTGTTTCCCTTCTTTAATTTACGAATTAAAAAACAGAAAAGGAAAAGTAATAATTTAAGAATTAAAAATATTAAAGGGGCATTAAATAATAGACACTGATTTATGTTTAATTATTTCAGAATTAGTTAATTCTTTAATACATTAAAAAGATCTAGGTATTTTTAATCATTCTTTAATTCATGAAATAAAATGACATTAAAATATTAGACCCTGGGTGGGAGGGGAGGTATGGCTTGGAGGCGGTGCTTGGCCGGGGTTAGGGGAGGAGCTTGGGGGGGTGGGGCTAGGGGAGGAGCCAGGGGCGGAACTAGGGGAGGAGCCGGGGGCGGGGCTTAGGGGCGGGACATACTGACGTCATCGACTCTGATTGGATGTGAAGTCATAAGGGGCGGGGGCTTGGATGTGGGACCAGGGGCGGGGCTTAGGGCGGGGCATAGTGACGTCATCGATTATGATTGGCTGTGACGTCATAAGGGGCGGGGCTTGGAGGCGGGACTAGGGGAGGGGCTTAGGGGCGGGACATAGTGACATAATCAATTCTGATTGGCTATGACGTCATATAGGGGGCGGGGCTTAGTGACGCAGTCGATTTTGATTGGCAGCTGTCACTTTTTTGACGAAAGGTGGGTCAGTTTTCTCTCTTACCAAATTGTTAAGTAATCAAGTGCACTTGTTCTGATACTTTGTAGTTCATAATAATATTTCTTCAAAAACGCAAGTCACAACAATCCCAAAATGACAATAGCAAAATCACAATTATCTTTTCTCAAAATCTACCACTTCAGCAGTAAAGTGCAGTTTAAAAGTCCATAGGTACTGAGTTTGTGTGTGCAAAGTTTGCAAATTGTTCATAAGTGCAGCACAGTTTATGTGCAGATAAAAAAAAATGAATGAGAGGGGGAGAGGTCAGCTGTTCGCCTCCTACCACACAATGGACTGATGTTGTTAATATTGTTTCTGCTGTTGGTTCGACCTGGCTCGCCATCATACCAGTACCCAAGGCACCTGGCCTGTATATAAACAATGGGGCCAAATATCAATTAAGTCTCCAAACAAATGAATACCAGCTGGTCTTCTTCATAAATTCACATTTCTGTCCAGTGTATACATTCCATCCATCCATCCATCCATCCATTTTCTTCCGCTTTATCCGGAGTCGGGTCGCGGGGGCAGCAGCTCAAGCAAAGCCGCCCAGATCCACAATGTCCCAATAAGTAAATGGAAACATAATAAAAAGTATAAATCCAGAATATTCAAAGATAAAGTCGATTTAAACAGGCTATCATCTTTGGCACAATATTATCACGAGTGCCCCCTAACATGATGCAGGAGAAATGAGTGCTTCATGCATTTTTGCAGCCGTTTTGTGATTGCTCAGCAAACAAAACATGTTAAACACACATACAGCTGTTGACAGAAACACTGTACATCAGCTAAACTATGGAATTTAAGTTCATACAGCTAAAGTGTTTGACCATTTTAATAGCGACATACAGAGAGAGACAGTGAGACAGAGTCTTACTGCACAGCATTCCAACAGTTAGCCCAGTGATTGCGCAATCCAAGGTGAGGCACGGTTGGCTGCTGCCTCACTGCACGTCTCTTCTCAGTATTTGAACAGCAAATGTGAAAATTTAGCGATTTTTGAATAAAAAACTTATCTAAAACTGGTGAAGTTAAAAGGAAAATAACTTTATAGTCCAAATCACTGGATAAATATAACCATTTAATTTATTTTTTCATTTTACATGTTATTCTTTAAATGATGAGGCACAGCCTCACCTGCCTCCCCTGACTGCATGTTACTGGTTGTAAAGTACGAGAGCATACCTGTAAATTCAATAAGGTATGTCTTCTAGAATATATTCCATTTCTAAGGTAGAACTGTTAAATTTAAGGTCATGTAAAAAATAGGAATTTGACCTGATTATATTTATGCATTTATCACAATTTTTATGTGGGGTACACTTATGTTTTTATTTTTATTCCTCCTAATGAAAGCAGACCTGGGTTAAAGTTTGATATTTTATCTCTTATGTATGTGCATGTGATACACCCTGTTGGTGTGTTAAACTTTGACCTTTTGATCCGGCAAAATGATCAGGTGCAGTTTTATTCTGATTCATTGTAAAGCTCCATCGTCAGCAGGAGTCTCAAAGACCTGTTCTGTCCTGAATGAGATTTTTTTTGGGTGCAGTTGTGTGTTGTTACTGTAGAAACATGCTGCAGAATATGGAAGAGTAGAGCAGTAAAGCTTATCAGTTCAATAACGTCCTGTAGTTGACTATGTTATACTTCTGCCTTGCTGTGAAGGTGTCGAAAAGATGGTCGGATTTATCACTTTGGAAGAGCCTAAAATATATTATTCATCATTCTTTTGGTGATAAATTCAGTCATTGCAACTAACATGCCTGTGATTTAAATAAAAGAAGTGCACAGAGAGCACACGCCACCGCCAACAATTGATTATATGGAAAATTGCTAAGGGTCCTTGGGCAAGGTCCTTAATCCCCTAGTTGCTCCGGGTGTGTAGTGAGCGCCTTGCGTGACAGCACCCTGACTTCGGTGTGTGAGTGTGTCTGTGTGAATGGGTAAATGTGAGGCACAGTTGTAAAGCGCTTTGAGCTTCTGATGCAGATGGAAAAGTGCTATATAAATGCAGCCCATTTACCATAACGTTGATCTAAAAGCTGCGGTCCTCCATTATATTACAGTATATCCAGAAAGTATTCACAGCGCTTCACTTTTTCCACATTTTATGTTACAGCCTTATTTCAAAATGAAGTAAATTAATTTTTTATTAAATTTGCAAAAATCTCAAAGTTTTTTCACATTGTCATTATGGGTATTGTGTGTAGAATTTTGAGGAAAAAAAGAACTTCATCCATTTTGGAATAAGGCTGTAACATAACAAATATGGAAGAAGTGTTGTGAATGGTTTCTGGATGCACTGTATATTCTTCATCTATTATATTGGGCGAGTGCAAGATAATGAATTGGGATAGAAACCTTTATTTTTAATTTTTTTTTTCCTCCCACATTCTATGAGCATTCAGCATATAGTTTTTTTCTGATGGAGTGATCATGACAAAATGATAAAACTTAGAATAAATTTATTAGCATTTTGTTTTGCTCACTCCATCAGAATTAAACAGTTTGTTTGTATGTGCACAAATTATGTGGTGAAGGGTCCAAAAAAAAAACATGGTTATACAAATGTGCAAATGAGTTGTAGTTGACTGTGTAGGCATGCTGGGTGTGTTGGTGTTTATTTACTTACTCATGACTTGCAGTTGAGTTGCATTTTTTTTTTTTTTTTTTATGTGTTTAACTTCAGGTTTATGTGGTGTGCTTATTTGTGTAACAGAGTTTGGTCTGAATTCAGATATATTCTGATTGGGAATTGAAAAATTTCTATGTAGAGGGAGAAAGGTAATTCATCCAGTTTTGAAATAGAATTTTTGAAAAAGCTGTGCTTAACCTGCAGAAAACATTACATGATGTGATAATCAGAAACAAAGTAGTCAGGAATGTTCTTTGGCTCAGTCAAGTTCCTGAACATTGCAAGCTGAGGTGTTTCAGGTCTTGATAATTTAATGCTTTCTATGCAGAGTCTTTCCTCTTTTGACAACAGTCAACAAAGGCAAAACAAACTGATTAAAGAAAAAACAATCTTGCAATTCAAACTGCTGTTTAGAAGAAGACCAGAGTCATCTTTAGGCCCTGAGGCCCATTGGGCTCAGTTCTTATTTCCATATGTCATAGCATGAAGCAAATGAGCATCCCACCTTTACCTTTATCCTACCTTTAGGTGCCAGTCCTTTCCATGTTACTTCCCCAGCCAAGGCCAGTATTCATTTACAGCTGGGCGGACTGGGACAATGCAGATTACGTGTCTTGTCCAAGGACACAGACAGGTAGCATGAGTGGGAATCAAACCAGTTTTCCATAGTAGTAGCCCAGATCATTATCCACTGAGCTTCTGTTCTGGGCCCAGTACCTTTGAGCAAAACCTAAACTGTTATTACATTTGGAGTGAGGCAGTTGTTTGAAAAAGGTAAGTGGGAACAATTTCACTGTTAAATGGGGCAAGTTCAGACATGGGTAATAAAGTCTTTGGAACAGCCTTCTTGGCTGTGTTTCTGATAATAAAGGGAGAGAGTTGGTATGTACGCACAAGTATATTTATATTTATTCAGTCTGTGTTCAACCATTCCCCAAAGTTTCAGTTATCTTGGTCGCTTTGTGTAAAAGTCATGTTTTTGTTTTTTTTTTAAATTGTGCTCCAGATGGTATGACTTGTTGGCGAAATACGCCTCCAGGCAAAATCTCTTTTCCTTGGTTGACCAAGACATGTTGTTCCAATCGCCTTCCCCAACATGTAACTGAAACTTTAGGGAATGATTGCACACAGACTGAGGTTTGCAGGATTTATCACAGTTTTTATAGGTTCTGTTTTTTTGGGTCACCCTGTACCTCACAGTGGTGGAAGCAACAGGGTGTGGCATTACTGGTTTGAATTACTAGTATGAACATGCCCTCCCACATTTGACTGAAGAAAAGGAATTTGTCTTTAGGCATGTGTACGTGAGACTTAAAAAAAACTGTTCAGCAACATAGTCAAGTTATTAATTCAATTTCAAATTATTTCATTTATATAGCGCCAAATCACAACAAGGTTGCCTCAAGGCGCTTCACACAAGTAAGGTCTAACCTTACCAACCCCCAGAGCAACAGTGGTAAGGAAAAACTCTTGAGGAAGAACCCTCAAGCAGACCAGACTCAAAGGGGGGTCCCTCTGCTTGGGCCATGCTACAGACATAAATTACAAAACAATTCACAAAACGAATATACAGGAAATGTTGCCGGTGTACAGGATGGTTTCTGGAGCAGATACCACAACCATCTCTGGATGGAGCCACACCTCAAACAGAAAGAAAAGGAAAAAAAAAGCAGACTCAAGCATCAGAAAGACAAATACAGTACAATTTGTCAGCATTAAGCAACAAGAAAACAGAACAAATACTAAGGTGATCGCCAGCCACTAGCCCTAAGCTTCACTTAAAGACCCAGAATTTAGGTAAAGTTGAGCCTGCGGCATGCTCCGTTTCCGGATAAAATGAATTCAAAGAGTAAAAAGCATAGAAACATACTATGCCAGCATGCTAGCCATACGAAAGGGAAAATAAGTGCGTCTTAAGTCTGGACTTGAAAGTCTCTACAGAATCTGACTGTTTTATTGATGCAGGGAGATCATTCCACAGAACAGGGACACGATAAGAGAAAGCTCTGTGACCTGCAGACTTTTTATTTCACCCTAGGGACACTAAGTAGTCCTGCACTTTGAGAATGCAAAGCCTGAGTCGGTACGTAGGGTTTAATTAGGTCAGCTAAGTAGGGAGGTGCCAGTACGTGAACAATTAAAAGAAGTAAAAGGACAAAAAGGAGTGAATAATATATTCCGGTTGGGAATTGGAAAAAGTGTTTTTCTATGAAGTGGATGAAAGGTAATTCATCAAAATTTGACACAGGATTTTTTTTTAAAAGCTGTGCTTAACCTGCAGAAGGCATGAAAGTGATGTGATAATCAAAAAATGGAGTAGTCAGGAATGTTCTTTGGCTCAGTGAAGTTACTGAACATTGCAAGATGAGGTGTTTTGGGTTTTGATAATTTAATGCTCTTGATGCAGAATGTTTCCTCTTTTAAGAGGTGACCGACACAACAGATAGTAAAGGGAGAGAGTTGGTATGTAAGCAGAAGTTAACATAGTGTAAAACACTGTTGTTCTGCTGAATGCTGAAGAAAGGCTGCACCCAAATACCTCACAGGGGTGGAAATGACAGGGTGTGGCATTACTGGCATGAATTACAAGAAGGAACTGCCCTCCCACATTTGGCTGAAGAAAAGGAATTTGTCTTCAAACATGCGCACTTTAGACTTAAAAATGTTCAGCAACATACTCAAATTATTAAAAGGAGTAATAGGACAAAAAGCAGTGAACAAACTCTGAGTCCGTCTGTCCACTTGTCTTCTAAGCACAACTCTCCTAAACTGTTGAGTGGATTTCTGTGAAACTTTACACACTGGTAGAACACTATGTGAAGGTGTGCATGAAAAGAAATAATTCTGATCCAACATCTTTAAGGGAAACTCATTGGTTCTTTGTTTTTTAATGGATGCATTAACCTTGTAAATGCAACTCCTGCTAAGCAGCTTTATGGATTTCAGTAAAAATTCACATCATGTGAAGATGTGCATTGAGGAAAATGTTTGTCTGACGTTGTTAAAGGAAGATAATTAGACTTTTGTTGTGTTTTAAAACGTTCCATATTTGTCAGTTACATTTATAGAGAGAGATCAATTTGTTCATTTAGATATTTCATCACAAAAGATTTATTAATACCATTATATATTTCATCCAAGCAGCTAATATGGCAGAGAGTAGCGTATCATTTGTGATTTTGCATGAGATGTTGTTCATTTGCAAATTATACTTCTCCTTTAAGTTTCTTTCGTGCTGTGATGTAATAGGAGTAAAGTTATCCAGAGGTTGTCTGATAGGATTTTGGACATGGTTCGTGATGTGCGCTGACTAATGCAGTTCCTGTTGACCAGGGATTGACTTGTCAGTGGACAAAACATACTGACTGGGTGGTTAAATTGTTTAGAAATTGGATGTTGAGTAACGATCAAGTTCAGCTAAATGTAATGTTGGTGGATTTAACTGAATTACAGTGAACAAAAGCAGGATGAAGAGCCAGAGTTTTGAGACCATCTGTGTTTTGCTTGTGGGTTTTAAAGCAGAGGTCTCAAACTGATTCCAGAAAGGGCCAAGAGGGAGCAGGTTTTCTTTGCAACCACCCACTCCACCAGGTGACTTCACTGATTAACTAATTCCATCTGGTCAAAATTATGTTAATTTTTGTGGACATTTGAATATTCAATTCAGTTATCCACAACCTGGATCAACCTTTGTCAGGCAATAGTGAGTGTCAGTCTGCACCTCACTTTCAAATATGAGAGTGGTTGGGGCATATTTGATTAAGATATAATGTAAAATATACATTAAATGGGGTTTTCATTGTTAAATTTAAATGGCCACAAAATCTGTAATCCGGATCAGATCAGACTGACTTTGTCAGTCGACTGTGCATACCATCCTACATAATGCTCTCAAATATGAAAGGAACTTTTTTGTCAGTTATGAATTTTTGAAAATTCGTTCAATGTTAAAGGATTGAGAAATTTCTAATTTTCCAAGATCTTCCTGACTTTGACCCTTGACCTATGGCCTTGGAAATTGAATCACTTCTTGTCTATCCGCATATGAATTGTCTGTAAGCGCCCCTTCACACATAGTGCGAAGTTTAGACGAAGTGCACACTTAGTGCGCATGACGCAGGAATCATGTACAAACCGTGTAATGTCGTCCCTGCTTCCAACGCCTCGTACACCTGTTGCTGCAACTGTTTGTGCACACAAGCACCTGAAAGACAGAGTGTGCACTGTGCAAACCCATTGCACCCTCTTGTGGTGCGCCATCCACAATACACGTGTACCGGGCAGAACATGCGTGTGGCCGACTGGACGCACCTGACCAGTAGATGTGAACATGATCAGAGCACACTGCTTCTCTTTCAGTGTATGTCTGTGACCATAGTTCATCACCAGTGGAACAGATGGATCATATTTGTTTTGCTTGCTTGATAAATGTGGTGTTTTTATATGTTGTGTGATTTTAATATTTTTTGTAATACTTCCATGTCCTTCCTGATATGAGGCAGCTTTCAAAGAACAGCTCTGCAGTTCAGTGGTAAAGTCTATGACTGGGAATCAGAGGTTTTGAAAGGCGTGAGTTTGCGTCCCAGGTGGTGTTTTTTGTTTTGTTTTGTTTTTTTTAATTATTCCACATAAGGGGGGTGATGTGGTCCCACAGGTACCAGCTACTTTTTATTGTTTTAATTTATTCCACATAGGCGGTGCGATGTGGTTCCACACGTACCAGTTGGTTTTTATTTCTTCCACATAAACAGCGCCATGTGGTGCACCTTGCAGTGTTCCGGCTTGACAGACACCAGCGCATGCACAAACTCTTGCACCGGGTTTGTGCACACCTGCCCATTGGTGCAATGTTTTGTGTGCTAATTTTGAACTGTTTCGTGCTGTTTCGCCATTTTCGTCCAAACGCCATCCAAACCTCGCACTATGTGTGAAGGGGCCATTAAAAAAAATCATAAAAACATATATGAAAAATTGTGGGTTACAGGCTCTTTACAAACAGGGGCGAAAACAACCTCTGCTCAACATTGTTGGCGGAGGTAATGAGCACATGTATTTTTGATAAATGTCCCAGAATTCTTTATCTTAAGGTTGGGGAAACTCAGAATCATTACATTACTTAATTCAGTATAACTGGCCTAATCATCACCAGCTATTACTCCTGATTTCAGTTTCAGATGAGTTTGTTCAAATATTTCTTTAAGAACAGGGACCATCTCACATCATGCACACAACTGAACATTAATGGCCTCCATTTGGAGAATGACTAAGCCTTAGATTTTTGTTTTTCTTCAAAAAGTGAGAAAAATGAAATACACTCACCAAAGCTTCAAGCTTGGCCATTGAGGCAACTTTTCCCAAGGCAGTGTTAAATACACAGAATATATTAATGAAGTCGAAATCTAATGTTTGTGTTTAAAATGAATGTTATAAAATTGCTGCCTTGATATTTGACATTTGTCCCTTTGGATTTCCGCACAATGGGGGCAATGTGTCATTGGCTTATTTTCCCTTTCCAATTATGGACATTGGTGCGTCATATCAATTAACTGACGTTTTATTTATGTAATATTCTATAGACCTGTCTGCAACATGCTGTATGACCAATTTCATTTCATGTGGTGTGTTAATATACTCAACAAAAATATAAACGCAACACTTTTGGTTTTGCTCCCATTTAGTATGAGATGAACTCAAAGATCTAAAACTTTTTCCACATACACAATATCACCATTTCCATCAAATATTGTTCACAAACCAGTCGAAATCTGTGACAGTGAGCACTTCTCCTTTGCTGAGATAATCCATTTCACAGGTGTGCCATATCAAGATGCTGATTAGACACCATGATTAGTGCACAGGTGTGCCTTAGACTGCCCACAATAAAAGGCCACTCTGAAAGGTGCAGTTTTGTTTTATTGGGGGGGGGGATACCATTTGCCTCATGCAGTGCAACACATCTCCTTCGCATCATCCGTGAAGAGAACACCTCTCCAGTGTGCCAAACGCCAGCGAATGTGAGCATTTGCCCACTCAAGTCGGTTACGACGACGAACTGGAGTCAGGTTGAGACCCCGATGAGGACGAGCATGCAGATGAGCTTCCCTGAGACGGTTTCTGACAGTTTGTGCAGAAATTCTTTGGTTATGCAAACCGATTGTTTCAGCAGCTGTCCGAGTGGCTCGTCTCAGACGATCTTGGAGGTGAACATGCTGGATGTGGAGGTCCTGGGCTGGTGTGGTTAAACGTGGTCTGCGGTTGTGAGGCTGGTTGGATGTACTGCCAAATTCTCTGAAACGACTTTGGAGACGGCTTATGGTAGAGAAATGAACATTCAATACACGAGCAACAGCTCTGGTTGACATTCCTGCTGTCAGCACGCCAATTGCACGCTCCCTCAAATCTTGCGACATCTGTGGCATTGTGCTGTGTGATAAAACTGCACCTTTCAGAGTGGCCTTTTACTGTGGTCAGTCTAAGGCACACCTGTGCACTAATCATGGTGTCTAATCAGCATCTTGATATGGCACACCTGTGAGGTGGGATGGATTATCTCAGCAAAGGAGAAGTGCTCACTATCACAGATTTATTCTGGTTTGTGAACAATATTTGAGAGAAATGGTGATATTGTGTATGTGGAAAAAGTTTTAGATCTTTGAGTTCATCTCATACAAAATGGGAGCAAAACCAAAAGTGTTGCGTTTATATTTTTGTTGAGTGTAATTTGGTTCTATTCTTGTTAAGGTCAGTGTAAAGATAAAGATAAACTTTATTGATCTCACAGAGGAGAAATTCACATGTTACGTCAGCTCTTAAAAAACACACAAGGTTGGTGCAAGTAGGGGAAAATGTTCATCAAACAGCGTGTGCAAGGATAAGCAATAATAATAATACTTGTAACAGTACAAGACATAAGAAATGAGGTAGAAATAGAATATGTATGTGTTATATTGAACACATACATACTCGGCTATGCCTCGTCCAATATAACTTTTCTTCATCCAATATTTCTCTATGTTGGACTCCTTACTATCCATTATTTGTATTATATATATATATATATATATATGTGTGTGTGTGTATGTTCTCCACTCAGATTGCAATAGCCAATCACAGATTAGCCTTTCTGTCCATCATTTACCTGTATTTTGGCATGCTTGGCGCCAGAAAGTTATGTTGGATCCAAAGGGGTCCAAATTGGCTAGGACCAAAAGTTATATTGGATCGGTTCCCACTGACTAATAGCGTTAGAGCTTACTGCCATCAGTTAGCCAATCAGAGTGCGGCATACAATTATTCATGAGATGACATCACTAATGACGCAGTGGAGGTCAGGAACTTGCTGACAGACGCTGGTTGAAAAAATGGCAACAAACATGTTAACAACAGCAGAAAATCGTCTGCCAGTGAGGTTTGCTGAGTTCACAAAGGAGGAACTGGTGGAAATATTGAACTCCAAGGATGACAAAAACACTGAGAAGGTAGACAAGCACGCTACTGACGTTTTAGAAGCATTCATATGCTGTTCACAACAAAATAAATTGATCTAATTTACTTGACTCTGTTTGCTTAATTTGGGAGGGGGGTGGAGAACATAGTTGATGGATGGCAAGTCATCCAACATAGAGAAATATTGGATTCAGAAAAGTTACGCCTCGTCCAATATAACTTTTCTTCATCCAATATTTCTCTATGTTGGACTCCTTACCATCCATTATTTGTATAATATATATATATATATATATATATATATATATATATATATACATACATACATCTTATTTACAATATGTGAAATGGAGTTTAGATGTGGTAAGGTGACATTAGTGCAGGGATTTGTAAATGAGTTGTTATTGCACGTGATTTGTGGACATATTGCATATGGTTATTTCACAGTGTTATTGTACAGTCTGACAGCAGCAGGGAGGAACGACCTGTGGTATCGTTCCTTCTTGCACTGAGGGTGCCTCAGTCTGTCACTGAACGAGCTGTTTAGCTCCATTACAGTCTGGTGCAGAGGGTGAGAGGAGTTGTTCATGATGGATTTGAACTTGGTTAACACCCTCCTCTCAGCCACCTCCTCCAGAGAGAGAGGACAGCTCAGGACAGAGCTGGACTTCCTGACCAGCTTGTTCAGTCTAGTTCTCTCCCGCTCTGTGCTGCCCAGGGCCCAACAGACGACAGCATAGAGGAGAGCTGAGGCTTCAACAGAGTCATAGAAGGTCTTAAGTAGAGGCCTGCTCACTCCAAAGGATCTCAGTCTCCTTAGGAGGTGGAGGCGACTCTGACCTTTTTTTGTACAGGGTGTCGGTGTTGTGAGTCTAGTCCAGTTTACTGTTGAGGTGAACACCCAGGTATTTGAAACTGTCCAGTCTTTATGTCCCTCCCCCTGGATGTTCACCGGTGCGTGAGGTGGTGGTTTCCTCCTGAAGTCGATCACCATCTCCTTCGTCTTACTGGTGTTGAGACACAAGTGGTTGCGCTCACACCAGTCCACAAAGTCTGTGATGACCGACCGGTACTCCAGCTTGTTCCCCTCAGACATGCGACCCACAATGGCGGAATCATCAGAGAACTTCTGGAGGTGGCAGCTGTCTGTGTTGTAGGTGAAGTCCGAAGTGTAGAGGGTGAAGAGGAAAGGTGAGAGGACAGTGCCCTGGGGGGCCCCGGTGCTACACCTTACCACCTCACACTGACAGCCGCGCAGCCGCATGTACTGCGGGCAGTCAGTGAGGTAGTCAATGGTCCAGGCGGCAAGGTGTCCATCCACACCTGCATCCTCCAGCTTCTCCAGCAGCAGCGCCGTTCTGATGGTGTTGAAAGCGCTGGAGAAATCAAAGAACATGACTCTCACAGAGCTCCCGCTGGTCTCCAGGTGGGTGAGCACTCACTGCAGTAGGTAGATGATGTTGACGTTGTCATCTACCCCGATGTTGGGCCTGTAGACAAACTGCAGTGGGTCCAGGGTGTCGCTCACCATGGTGGAGGTGAGACAGGACAAGCCTTTCCATGGTCTTCATGAGGTGGGAGGCCAGGGCAACTGGTCTGTAGTGGGCCGGTTCCTTGGCGTGTGGTGTATTGGGAACCGGGACCACCCCTAGGCTGAGGCTCATGTTGAAGATGAGCTGGGGTATGAGCTGAGGTGGGCTGGTGCTGAATACAGTCGCGGGGGAGGAGGGACGAGGTCCGGGGTGCAGTGGAGATGGCCAGGGGGTGGAAGATGGGGTTCAGAGGGACTGGATGGCTGGCTGCTGGAAACATGTGGAGAGCCGGAAGCAGGCAGGGAGGGCAGGCGTGAGGAGCCAAAACGTTTAGAGTAGCAGTTTAGCTCCTCTACGAACCAAGAATCCCCATCTGCAGTCCTGCTGGCACCCTGCCCAAATCCAGAGGCGGTCTTGAGGCATCTCCACACATCTCTGACGTTGTTTCCAGGCCAGCTGCTCCTCCATCTTCCCTCCACCTTCTTGGCTGCACAGATCTTCCACTGGAGCTCCTGTTGGACTCTACACTGCTCTTCTCTGTCTCCCGAGTTGAAGGCCCTCTTCTTCTCGTTCGTCAGGATCTTCAGCTCGGGGGTCACCCAGGGGTGGTTGTTGGGAAAGCACCGTACCCTCCCGGTGGGCACAGTGCTCTCCACACAGAAGTTCATGTAGTCAGTGACACACTGGGTCAGGCCGTTGATGTCTTCACCATAAGAGTTTTGAAACATGCTCCAGTCTGTGGTTCTGAAACAGTCCCTCAGCGTCTCAGTGGCCTCTTCAGTCCAGAGTTTCACTGACCTTTTCTGCACTGGCTCTCTTCTCACCCTGGGTGTGTATTGGGGGAGCAGATAGACGAGATTGTGATCAGAGCGTCCCAGCTGGGAGAGGGGGGTGGAGATGTAAGCGTCTTCCACATTAGCGTAAAAAAGGTCCAGTATTCTATTGTCTCTGGTTTTACACGTGACGTACTGGGTGAACGTGGGGAGGGTGGCAGAGAGGGAGGCGTGATTAAAGTCCCCGGTGATGAGGAGAGCATGCGTGGGGTGTTGCGTTTGCAGCTGCGTGACTGTGCTGTGAATCTGCTCACAGGCAGCGGCGGCGTCCGCAAAGTGAGGAATATACGCGCAGAGCGTAATCACACTTCCAAACTCCCATGGGAGATAATACGGCCTCATGCTCACCGCGAGTAGCTCCACGTCCGAGAGCAGATCTGGTCTTTGAACGTGAATATGAGTCGCGCTGCACCACTCTCTATTCACAATAAACGGCAAGCCCCCCTCCTCTCTTCTTTCCGCTTGCTGCCAGTGTCCTGTCCGCGTGGATGAATGTGAAGCTATGCATGTTGATTAAAGAGTCCATCCATGTTCATCCAACCACGTCTCCGTGAAGCACATCAGACTGCAGCCCTTATACAGCCTCTGGAAACGGGTTAGCGCTGCTAGCTCCTCTGTGTTGTTGCAGAGAGATCTTGCATTCCCCATGACCACAGATAGAATATAAGTCCTTCTCCGCTTTGTCCGCCCGACCCTGCATCCCCTCCGTTTCTTCCGAATGTCTGCAGGTACGTCCAGGTGCTCAGCATAGCGGGGACCCGGCCCACTGTACATTGAGTCTCTTAGTCCAAGCAGCTGATCCTGGCTATAAACAATGGGATGTCCGGAGCTGGAAACAAAGGGATTTCCCCGCGCTGCCTCGAAAAGTGCCGAGAGCATCATAAAAATAATAACAAGAGTAACAAAAGTGGGTTTCCCATGTGCATACTTGCACAGGGTACCACCCACTGCAAATAAAGACAAATAAGCACCATTAAAAAGTATTAAAATAGCGAAAGTAGGAAAAGAGGGGCCAGAGCTGAAGTAACAGGCTGCTGCGTCACCAGCGCCATCTTGAAAAAAAAAAAGTGCAACGAGTTGTTATTGCCAATGAAGCAAGTTATTATTGAGTTGTAACACCCAAACACCTTCATCAGAAAGATTTCTAAATACTAGTTGTGGGTAACGTTTAGTCCAAGGATGGCAAAATGTCCTCTCACTTCAAACTGAAAAGTGACAAAACACAGTGATGGGTCACAAATCCAAAACAGTAATATAATGGAATATGGTAGAGGGACATGCTGGTGTGAATTGTGTGTCTATAGATTGAGTATAAATCCCCTTATCTGGTTATCCTGGTTATCCTGGTTATGCTTGCCTTTGTATCAAAATTTACTGAGGAAAGACACTGAAGTCTTAATTGCACCTGGTGCTGAGGTCACCACTTTGCATTGAAGCTCATGGTGTTGGCATGTTGTTGTTTAACGCCCTGTCACACCTTTGACGAGTTAGCCTGCATATGTTGACCGTATGAAAAACTCTGGCACACGCTGCTACACATCGAATAAATTAATGCAGCTGTCACATCTTGACAATTAACCAGCATATGCTGACACAGCCCTGTTTCCACCCAGTGGTTTGCGTCGGTAGTCAAAAAGAGAGTAATTTACATTATTTTTTATTTTCATTTTTTTATCTTGGTGGACCATTTTCATTGTGTACAGAATGCTGATGAGTGGACTGGTTGTGGTAAACGCTGCCTTGAATGAATGGAGTGTTGTCTCTTTAAATATTTAAACCACTGCCTGCTTCCTGATCAGCGGACCGGATCAGGTCCGATCACAGACTGAATAATGAAACACTGTGATTGTTTAAACTTTTAAAGTGCCAGTCGACCACAATCAGGTGTGGTCTGAATGAAGTGCTGTGTGATCTGTCGGTGTGGTGATCACAGACAGTGATGGCGCTTTAAATGTTTAAACAGTGCATTAATCAGGCATGACCATGCCTGATCGATCAGGTTGTCTTGAAATTTTCAGCATGTGCAAAATTTTTTGAGGAGCTCAGCTTATCAGGACGTACATCAGCAAGTTTCAGTGTGTTTCAGTGTGCGGTCAGCTTGCTCTTAACTTATAAAAACTTCCCCTTAACTATTGGACTTAGGCCAGCGTTTTTTAATATGATTGGCATACGCTGGCTAAATCGTCAGGGTGTGACAGGGCCTTTATATACAAGCCACTTTTTTTTAAATACAAAACCTGTTATGAGCAAGATACTGAACTCCAAGTGACTCATGCAGCAGTGTGGGAATGAGATGATTTATTTTTCCTCTTCACATGGTTTACAGGATCAAAGGCACAATCTGAACTCTATTAATTGCACTTCTGCAGGTCCTGTGCTTCACTGAGAAGCAGGATGGAGGCACAGAGTCGATGGAGCAGCAGATGGAGCAACAGGTTCAGTCCAGCAGACAGCAGCCACGTTGCCCACCAAAGGTAACAATGCTTAATGATTAACAAACAAAGCAGGGTTGCACTAACAAGCAGCTCGGATGGCGTTCTGTGGTGCAGGGATCCTGAGAGACTGGCACAGGGGAGAATTTCATGCTTGTTTGTTCATTACTTGCTTACTCTAATACTAAATTTGGAATATTTCTTATTAATGAAGATTAATTGCACTGAAGATGAAAAAGAAAAGTAACATGACTGGAGCAGTAGCTTCAGCACCCCCCCCCCCCCCCCCGTTACACTGGGGTACTCAGGTCAAGCAGTTTCAGTCTTTTGTCATGGTAATGAGTCATTCACGTCATCAGGAGAGTCGTCAAGGGAGCCATCAGGGGAGGCTTCCATCCCATCATTAGGAGAGTGCTAACTAGAGCACAATAGGTGTTAATTAGAGCTATTGTTTAGTCACTAGCCTATAGCAGTCGGCCTCTCGGTAGGAGGGGTCTGGTTAGGTTAAAAACTCCAGCTTTTGTTGGCTTCTGGTTTATTCTTCTCTACAAGAGTCAAGACAGAAGTCAGACTAGCAGAGCAAGAATTTTAGCTGAGGAAGCTTCTGTGATTTGAAGCGAAACGTTCTCACGTGAAGCAACACAGTCCAGTCGAAGATTCAAGCTTCTCTACTATGGAAACCACCTCGACACTGAGAGCCTACACAGAAAACTGACAAAATTGTTAGGCACTAATGCTATAGCAAATAATTCCAACGATTATTTTGTCAATGTGGGTAAAAATTGAGCAAATTCAATTGTATCCCCAAAAATGTGTTCCTTGGACAACAGCAAAACAACCAATAAAATTCTGGAGTAAATGTTTATTAAACAAACAGATGAAACTGAAATAACTGACATAGTTCATAAATTAAAAGGGGGAAAAAAAGCAACTGGTTGTTTAAATTTTGATATGTTTTTGATAAAAATATCATTGATTGTGGACTTCCGGCAGAACATCACTCTGAAGGTGTTGTGTGGGCCACCTGAAGAGGAGGTACTGCTGGCCCACCACCAGAGGGCGCCCTGCCTGAAGTGCGGGCTTCAGGCACGAGAGGGCGCTGCCGCCACGGACACAGCCGGGGCTGACAGCTGTCACTCATTATCTCTTGACAGCTGTCACCCATCTACTCTACATCATCTCACTCCATAAAGACCGGACATCATCTCCACCTCGTTGCCGAGATATCATCTACCTGTGAAGGTAATATCCTCAGCCAGAAACTGTGTCCTAGTCTGAATTCATTTTGCAGCTGCTTTCCTGTGGAGTGCCTTATCAGTGAGGTTGGCGTAATCCGCGACGGCTTCGCTTCGCACCCCAACCAGATAAGTGTTTGACAGGAGCTGCACGAGTGTGTATTAGAGGTGGAGGTGACTTTCCACCTTCTGACTGTTTTTGTTACTGGGTGTGCACACACCCACGTCTCACTGTTTGTGCTCCTCGCCAGCAGTACCAGATCCGACAGTCGGGGACCGTGATCACCTGGGATTCGGGACTTGGCGGCTCCAGTATTCACCGGGTTCTGTGGCGGTGGAAATCGTGTGGTTCCGGCTCTTCTCAGGACAGACGTCTTCTATCCTCGAGCCTGCCCACACGGCACTTTTGTGGATTGACTGCTATCAGATTCTGAGATTGTCTGTATATTCGTTGTGCACATTCACAACATTAAATTGTTACTTTTGGCTCATCTATTGACCATTCATTTGCGCCCCCTGTTGTGGGTCCGTGTCACTACACTTTCCCCAACAGAAGGCAGCACATTAGGAGAGCTCCAACCGAACCAAGGATAAATTACTTATAGACCCTTTCTAGTTGAAGTCTTCTTTTTAAATGTTAAACACTGAGGGGGCATATATCACCCTAAACAATTTATTTTGAAAGAAAATCGCGAAATACAGTTTTTCTTTTTTTCTTAACCTGACTCCAGAAGCTAAAGCTAACTAGTGCATTAGCCGAGATCAAAGACATGGCCGATCTACAAACCATCCTGGAGGAGCTGAGGGGATTTTGCCATGAAAACAATGAAAATTTAGAGACAATCAAAGGTGAACTAACAAGAACAAACATAAGGCTGGATGGAACACAGAAGCGAATTGAACAACCAGAGGAGAGACTACAAACTGTTGAAGATGTCGTAACGGAGATGCTAAATCTACACGTGAAGCTGGACGAAAGGCTAACAGACACGGAAAGCCGCTTCCGACGGAACAACATAAGAATTTATGGAGTCTGTGAGGGCACAGAGAAAGACGCAACTACGGTAACATCTTTTACGGAAAAACTACCGCATGAGGAAGAGTTTCCTGACCTGCACATCGAGAGGGCGCACCGCTCCATCGGCAGCGGCACCCTCCACACTCATCATAGTTAAGTTGATAGCTTTAAGACTAAAGACTGGTTGCTACGCAAAGCTTGGCAGATGAAAGGATTTGAATGGATGGACAAATGCATAAACCTCGATAAATGACTACCCGGTGCCCATTATCAACAAAAGGTGAGAATACGCTGCAATCTGCAAGGTCCCTGAAGGAGAACATGCCCTTCCACTGGACACAGATCAGAAGGTCTCGTCTTAGAGCACCCTCTAGGGGTATTAGGGTCTACGAGTCAGACCCCTGCATAGGAGTCACTTTTTGGTTGTTCTGTTTAATCATGTTTGATATGTGTGTTTCTTGTTTTTTTGGTTGCACTCTGCAGTTCTGAGCAGAAAAAGGGAAGCTTGTCATATTTTTTTTTCAATGGGTTAATTAGAGACACTTTCAAATCCAAAGCAAGCCAATAAGATTTATTTCATGGAATATAAATGATGTACTCAATGGTCTACTCCACCATTGTTCACAATGGTGGAGTAGAGCAGAGAAGGATTTTCTTTCACCAAAACAGATCAAATTCAGGCTTGCATCTCAGATGTACCTTCTGGTAATTTGTAGCTAAACTTTCAGGTCTTCTTTTAAGAAAATCCTCTCTATACCACTTCATCATGAAGATGGATAACTGGTGATACAAAATGCAAAGCTTGCACTGTGCATAATTTCTCCAGTCACAGCCACGTCAGCCTTTAACTTCTTCTGGGTTGTCTTGGTGGCTTTCCTCACTCTTCTACTTCTTGCACTGTCACTCAGTTTTTGAGAACTGTCTACTCCATGCAGATTTACCATAGAGTGTCATATTGTTTGTATTTCTTTGCAATTGATGTAAATAAAGTTCGAAACATATTCAGTGGCAGCTTTACCATCAGAGAGCCTCGTCTACAACTACCACAAAAGACTCCACGCTGTCATTGATGTTAAAGGGGACAATACACAGTATTAAGAACAGGGGTATGTAAACTTTTGATCAGGTTCATTTGGATAGTTCTCTTGTTATTTTGATTTAAAAAGAGGAAACACGGTTGTTTGGCAATAAATGGCTTCACCCAACCACCAACCATGAGTGGAAAAAAAGTTTTTGTGTTGTCATTCATCTTCTCTTAAAAATGACCAAAAAAGCAAAAATTCTGCCAGGGTATGTAAACCTTTGAGCACAACTGTAAGTATTTGGTCACCCACAAACCAAGAAAGATTCTGGCTCTCACAGACCTGTCACTTCTTCTTTAAGAAACCTTTCTGTCCTCCACCTGTTACCTGTATTAATGGCATCTGTTGGAACTCGTATCTCTATAAAAGACACCTATCCACAGCTTCAAACAGTTAACTCCAAACTCAAACCATGGCCAGACAAAGAGCTGTCAAAGGACACGAGGAAAAAAATTGTTGATGTGCACGAGGCTGGGAAGAGTGAATCTACAATAGTTAAGCAGGTTGGTGTGAATAAATCAACTGTGGGAGCAACTGTAAGAAAATGGAAGACATACAAGACCATTGATAATCTCACTCAATCTGGGGCTCCACACAAGATCTCATCCAATGGGGTCAAAATGATCATGAGAACGGTGAGCAAAAATCCCAGAACTACATGGAGGGACCTGATGAAGGACCTGCAAGAGCTGGGACCAAAGTAACAAAGGCTATACACTATGCAGAGAGGGACTCAAATCCTGCAGTCCCAGGTGTGTCCCCCTGCTTAAGCCAGTACGTCCTGGCCCGTTTGAAATTTGCCACGGATGATCCAGAAGATGATTGGGAGAATATCATGTGGTCAGATGAAACCAAATTAGAACATTTTGATAAAAACTCAACTCGTCGTGTTTGGAGGAAGAAGAATGCTGAGTTGCATTCCAAGAACACCATATCTACTGTGAAGCATGGGGGTGAAAACATCATGCTTTGGGCTGTTTTTCTGCAAAGAGGACAGGACAACTGATCTGTGTTAAGGGAAGAATGAACGGGGCCATGTATCGTGAGATTTTAAGCCAAAGCCTCCTTCCATCAGTGACAGCATTGAAGATGCAACATGGCTGGGTCTTCCATCATGACAATGATCCCACTGCTCGGGCAACAAAGAAATGGCTCCGTAAAAAGCATTTCAAGGTCCTGGAGTGGCCAAGCCAGTCTCCAGATCTCAACCCCATAGAAAATTTGTTGAAGGAGTTGAAAGTCCATGTTGCCCAGCGACAGCCCCAAAACATTACTGCTCAAGAGGAGATCTGCGTGGAGGAATGGGCCAAAATACCAGCTACAGTGTGTGCAAACCTGGTGAAGACTTACAGGAAATGTTTGACCTCTGTCATTGCCAACAAAGATTGTTACGAAACTAAACCTATTGAGTGAACTTTTGTTATTGACCAAGTACTATTTTTCCACCATAATTTACAAATAAATTCTTTAAAAATCCTACAATGTGATTCCTGGATTGTTTTTCTCATTTTGTCTCATAGTTGAAGTGTACCTATGATGAAAATACAGACCTCTCTCATCTTTCTAAGTAGGAGAACTTGCACAATCAGGGACTGACTAAATACTTTTTTGCCCCACTGTAAGAGTGTCCAGCAGGGCAAACAAACCAGTACAGAGTATATTAAAAACGGGGGGGGGGGGGGGGGGGGGGGAAGGAGGGGAATATGATTATTTCTCCAGAAAGTTGGTCAAATATTTGTCAACACCAATGGACTATAACTGGGTCAAATACTTGGCGAGAGTTCAGCTGGAAGAACATTGTCAGGTACCTTATGACACCAATGTAGAAGCGACATCTCTGTGGAGGAGACACCTGTTGGAGACAGTGTGGGGTCACTGAGGCCAACCATTTTCATATTTTTTGGGGGTGTCAGATTATCAGCAAATGCTGGGAAGAAATAAGGGATCATGTGAACAATGTATTTGGCACTAGCTTGCCCCTGAAATGTGAAACTCTATATTTCCCTGTACAACACTGGGAGAATACAGACAAAAGACTGCTGGGAATTTTACTCATGGCAAGTAAGAAAGCCATCACGAGCAAATGGTTGAAACAAAAACCCCCAGCCATTGACATACTGCACAATATCTACATCACAAAGAAACTGACTTTTTCCATAAGGATGCAAAAGGACACGTTTTACAGGATCTGGACTAAAGGGACTGAGTATGTAAAACCTTATCGATCGGACTTTACCTGAACACTGGGAATGGAAATATCAGTGAATTATGGCATGCTTCCCCAGTTCGACTGTTAACGTGTTTATGTGATTATTGAAAAATGTTAAAAATAAAAATTCAAAAAAATATCATTGATTGTATTATTAAACCTCTAACCTATATTTGTAATTTGTCATTAATGACTGAAAATTTCCTTCTAAAATGAAAATTGCTAAAGTGATACCATTGTTTCTAAAATTCTAGAAAAGGTATTTGCAAGGAGGTTGAATGATTTCATAGTTGTTGTTGTCCATTTAGCTGCTCCCGTTTTGTTTGGGGTCGCCACAGCAGATACAGCCAGATCCGCATTGGCATTTGGGACAAGTTTTACGCCGGATGCCCTTCCTGGCACATTCCAGTGTAACCTGGAGAAACACAAACAGCCGCTGGTGTTCTAAAGAGGTCTCCCATCCAAGTACTAACCAGGCCCCACACTGCTTAGCTTCTGAGATCTGATGGGATCAGGCTTACACAGAGCAGATCGGCTGCTTGAATGATTTCATAGTGAAACATCATATACCTGGTGAACAGAAATATGGATTTAGAAAAAAATTGTACAACTTGGGTTTAATTGACTTTGTTGAACAAATTACAAATACAATTGAGAATAAGAAATACAATGTTTTTTTTTCTTTACAAAAAGTATTTGACACCATAGATCATGCCTTATTATTGGACAAATTGCAGTATGGTATCAAGGGATTGGCATATGAGTGGATAGTGAGTTATTTGTACAATAAGTATCAGTGTGTTCATTTATGTGGGATAAATTCTGAAATTTTGAAGATCTCATGTGGGGTGCCCCAGGCTTCAGTCCTTGGTCCATTGTTGTTTCTTTTATATATTAACATATGTTTGGGTTCTACAACCCCTGGCAAAAATTATGGAATCACCGGCCTCGGAGGATGTTCATTCAGTTGTTTAATTTTGTGGAAAAAAAGCAGATCACAGACATGACACAAAACTAAAGTCATTTTAAATGGCAACTTTCTGGCTTTAAGAAACACTATAAGAAATCAAGAAAAAAAGATTGTGACAGTCAGTAACGGTTACTTTTTTAGACCAAGCAGAGGAAAAAAATATGGAATCACTCAATTCTGAGGAATAAATTATGGAATCACCCTGTAAATTTCCATCCCCCAAACTAAAACCTGCATCAAATCAGATCTGCTCGTTGACATTGACCCTATGCCATGACATTGATCCTATGTGTCTTTTTGCAAGGAACGTTTTCACAGTTTTTGCTCTATGGCAAGATGCATTATCATCTTGAAAAATGATTTCATCATCCCCAAACATCCTTTCAATTGTCCAAAATATCAACGTAAACTTGTGCATTTATTGATGATGTAATGACAGCCATCTCGCCAGTGCCTTTACCTGACATGCAGCCCCATATCATCAATGACTGTGGAAATTTAGATGTTCTCTTCAGGCAATCATCTTTATAAATCTCATTGGAACGGCACCAAACAAAAGTTCCAGCATCATTACCTTGCCCAATGCAGATTTGAGATTCATCACTGAATATCACTTTCATCCAGTCATCCATAGTCCACGATTGCTTTTCCTTAGCCCATTGTAACCTTGTTTATTCTGTTTAGGTGTTAATGATGGCTTTCGTTTACCTTTTCTGTATGTAAATCCCATTTCCTTTAGGCGGTTTCTTACAGTTCAGTCATAGACGTTGACTCCAGTTTCCTCCCATTCGTTCCTCATTTGTTTTGTTGTGCATTTTTGGATTTTTGAGACATATTGCTTTAAGTTTTCTGTCTTGACGCTTTGATGTCTTCCTTGGTCTACCAGTATGTTTGCCTTTAACAACCTTCCCATGTTTTTTGTATTTGGTCCTGAGTTTAGACACAGCTGACTGTGAACAACCAACATCTTTTGCAACATTGCGTGATGATTTACTCTCTTTTAAGAGTTTGATAATCCTCTCCTTTGTTTCAACTGACATCTCTCATGTTGGAGCCATGATTCATGTCAGTCCACTTGGTGCAACAGCTCTCCAAGGTGTGATCACTCCTTTTTAGATGCAGACTAATGAGCAGATCTGATAAGATGCAGGTGTTAGTTTTGGGAATGAAAATTTACAGGGTGATTCCATAATTTTTTCCTCAGAATTGAGTGATTCCATATTTTTTTCCTCTGCTTGGTCTAAAAAAGTAACCGTTACTGACTGCCACAAGTCTTTTTTCTTGATTTCTTATAGTGTTTCTTAAAGCAGAAAGTTGCCAGTTGAAATGACTTAGTTTTGTGTCATGTGTGTTGAGTCTCCTTTTTTCTACAAAATTAAACAACTGAATGAACATCCTCCAAGGCCGTGATTCCATAATTTTGCCAGGGGTTGTAAGTCCCTGACGTGTATTTTGTTGCTGATGAATACAACTGTAGTTTGTAGTGGGATCAGTTGAACAGCTTTTGGACATGATGGAAAAGAAGATTAAAGAAATTTAAACAATGTTGTCGATTCAAACAAAATTAATCGCTCTAATTATGGTAGAACTAAGTGTAGTATATTTGAAATAAGCCCAGGAATTAAGCATAAATTATTATTGCTGACACTAAAATTAACTTGTAACTGAAACAAAATTTGGGGTTATTTTACTGATGACAAATTAAGCTAGAAAAGCCATCTAAAAATTTCTAAAGCCATTGCAGCCTGTAAAAAGCAAAGACTTCCTATCGCAATATTTCACTATTTGTATCATTCATTACTTCCATATATGACCTATTGCATTGAGGTTTGTTGAAACACATACAAAACTAATAAAAAAAACTATTTCTACCACAAAAGAAAGCCATAAGAATTATTAGCGACAAACCCTACCATGAACCAACAAACCCATTATTTGTCTGTTTTACATATTTTAAAATTCTGGGACTTGGTTGATTGCACCACAATTCAAATCATGTATAAAGTTAAAAACAAAACTTATTCCTCAACATGTCCAGGATCTGTTTAAAATGAGGAGTCCAGTTACATTTGAGAGGAACGTTAGTATTTGAGAAGTTGAAGATTCGAACTAATGGATGAGTCCACCTCTGAGTCCCCAGTCTCTGCTTCCTCTTTGGAAGACGTGACCATGGGATTGAGGAGATCCTCGGAGTACTCCTTCCACCGCCCAGCAACATCCCCAGTCAGGGTCAACAGCTCCCCACCCGCACGTAAACAGTGCTGGTGGAGAGCTGCTTTCGCCTCCTGAGGTGTCGGACGGTTTGCCATAATCCTTCGAGGCCGACCGATAGTCCCTTCCTCCATAGCCTCCCCGAACTCCTCCCAGACCTAGTTTTTGCCTCTGCGACTGCACGGGCTGCTGCACGCTTGGCCTGCCGTACCTGTCAGCTGCCTCTGGGGTCCCACCTCCAACAAAGATGAGTAGGACTCCTTCTTCAGCTTGACAGCATCCCTTACTGTCCGGTGTCCACCGCCGGGTTCGGGATTGCCCGCCACGACAGGCACCAGAGACCATTGCGACCACAGCTTACGAACGCAAGCATCGCAATGGAGGGCGAGAACCATGGTCCCTCGGACTCCATGTCCTCCAACCTCCAAATGGACCTGGGAGAAGCTCTCCCGGGAGGTGGAGTTGAAGACCTCGCTGACAGAGGGTTCCGCCATCGTTCCCAGCAGACCCTCATGATACTTTGGGCCTGCCAGGGTCTGGACCAGCTTCCTCCCTCCCAGAGGATCAACTCACCACAGGTGGTGATCAGTCGAACAGCTCTGCCCCCCTCTTCACCGAGGTGTCCGAGACACGTGGCCGAAGGTCAGATGATACAACTACAAAGTCGATTCCATCAACCTCCGGCTCAGGGTGTCCTGGTGCCACGTGCACTTATGGACACCCTTGTGCTCGAACATGATGTCGTGATGTACAAACTGTGACTAGCACAGAAGTCCAACAACTGAACACCACTTGGGTTCAGATCGGGAAGGCCGTGCTTCCCGATCACCCCCCCTCCAGGCTCTCACTGTCGCTGCCCACGTGGGCGTTTGAATCCCCCAGGGAGAACAATGGAGTCCCCAGTTGGAGCGCTATCTAGTACCCCTCCAGGGACTCCAGGAAGGTTGGGTACTCTGCACTGCTGCTCGGCCTGTAGGCCGAGACAATGGTGAGAGACCTGTCCCCGACCGAAGGCGTAGGGACGCGACCCTCTCATTCACCGGAGTGAACACCAACACATGGCGACTGAGCTGGGGAGCAATAAGCAATGCGACCCCAGCTCTCCGCCTCTCCCCGTGGGCAACGCCAGGAAAAATGAAGCGTCCAGCCCCTCTCCAGGAGTTGGGTACCAGAGCCCAAGCTGTGCGTGGAGGTGAGCCCGACTATCTCTAGTCAGTATCTCTTGATTTTTTACTAGTCATGGAGGTTCTGAACTGCCCTTAGTCTGACCCGTCACCTAGGACCTGTTTGCCTTGGGAGACCCTACAGGGAGCACAAAGCCCCCCGACAACATAGCTCCTATGGATCATCCGGGTACACAAACTCCCCCACCACAATAAGGTGGCAGCTAGAGGGGGGAGTCATCCATTACCCAGGCCGAGAGTCACCGAGGTGGTAAGAAAGCTCCTCGTGGCAGCCTCCTGGGGTGGATGAAATCCGTCCTGAGTACCTTAAGTCTCTGGATGTTGTGGGACTGTCTTGGCTGACACGCCTATGCAACATCGCGTGGCAATCGGGGACAGTGCCTCTGGATTGGCAGACCGGGTGGGGTCCCTCTGTTTAAGAAGGGGGACCGGAGGGTGTGTTCCAACTATAGGGGGATCACACTCCTCAGCCTCCCCGGTAAGGTCTATTCCAGAGTACTGGAGAGGAGAATTCGACCGATGGTCGAACCTCGGATTCAGGAAGAGCAGTGTGGTTTTCATCCTGGTCGCGGCACACTGGACCAGCTCTACACGCTCCATCAGGTGCTCGAGGGTTCATGGGAGTTCGACCAACCAGTCCACATGTGTTTTGTGGATCTGGAGAAGGCGTTCGACCATGTCCCTCGGGCACCCTGTGGGGAGTGCTCCGGGAGTACGGGGTCCGGGGTCCTTTGCTAAGGGCTATCCGGTCCCTGTACGACCGCAGCAGGAGCTTGGTTCGCATTGCCGGTAGTAAGTCAAACCTGTTTCCAGTGCACGTTGGCCTCCGCCAGGGCTGCCCTTTGTCACCGGTTCTGTTCATTATTTTTATGGACAGAATTTCTAGGCGCAGCCAGGGTGTAAAGGGGGTCTGGTTTGGGAACCACAGAATCTCGTCTCTGCTGTTTGCGGATGATGTGGTTCTGTTGGCTTTGTCAAATCAGGACCTTCAGCGTGCACTGGGGCGGTTTGCAGCTGAGTGTGAAGCGTCCGGGATGAAAATCAGCACCTCCAAATCTGAGGCCATGGTTCTCTTCAGGTCGGTGGAGTGTCCTTGCCTCAAGTGGAGGAGTTTAAGTATCTCTGGGTCTTGTTCACGAGTGAGGGACGGATGGAGCGTGAGATCGATAGACGGATCGGTGCAGCATCTGCAGTGATGCGGTCGATGTATCGGACCGGAGCTGAGTAGGGGGGCAAAGCTCTCAATTTACAGATCGATCTACGTTCCGATCCTCACCTATGGTCATGAGATTGGCTCATGACTGAAAGAACGAGATCACGAGTACAAGCGGCCGAGATGAGTTTTCTCCGCAGGGTGGCTGGGTGCTCCCTTAGAGATAGGGTGAGGAGCTTGGTCACTCGGGAGGAGCTCGGAGTCGAGCCGCTGCTCCTCCACATCGAAAGGAGTCAGTTGAGGTGGCTCGGGCATCTTTTCCGGGTGCTCCCTGGACGCCTCGCTTCAGAGGTGTTCCGGGCACGTCCCATTGGGAGGAGGCCCCGGGGAAGACCCAGGACACGCTGGAGGGACTACATCTCTCGGCTGGCTTGGGAACGCCTTGGGGTTTCCCCCGGAGGAGGTGGGGAAGGTGTGTGTGGATCGAGAGGTCTGGGCGGCTTTGCTTGAGCTGCTGCCCCCGTGACCCGACTCCGGATAAAGCGAAGAAAATGGATGGATGGCTGGATGGAGATTCGAACTACTGTAAAGTCATTCTGTTAAAGGTGTTATTATTTGGAATAATTATCCTGATAATATCAAATTACCTGTACCTTAGTCAGCTTTAAAAAGCTCTATGAGAACAATATAATGACTTCTTATAAACTGATGAACTAGGTTTATAGATTTTACTACTGTTTTTGGGGTTTGTGCACTGTTTGTCTGTTTTTTTTTTTTTTCTTTTTTTAATTGATTCATTTATACTGCCTGTGCTGGCATTTGCTGTTGGAAGTATGCGTATATGTGCATGTAGGTATATACGAGGTCTGTGAGAAAAGTATCGGACCTTTTTATTTTTTTCAACAACCATATGGATTTGAATCACGTGTGATTGCATCAGACAAGCTTGAACCTTCGTGCGCATTCGTGAGTTTTTTAACACCTGTCGGTTGCGTCATTCACCTGTGAGCAGGCTTTGTGTGAGCAGTGGTCCACCCCTCTCGTCGGATTTTTATTGCGAATAAATGTCTGAACGATTTGTAGCTTTGCTGCATCAATTTTTTTCCAGAAACTGTGAGAGACCTCCAGGTAGACACCGTTCGGAAAATTAATATGGCTTTCAGGGACGATTTTATGGGGATTATACAGATTAAGGAGTGTTACTGCCGCTTTAAGGATGGCCCACAACTGCTGAGAGCGCGGCGCACTCCCAGCGCCGATCGACATGCTCAAACAACCATATCATTTCCAACGTGAAGGCTTTGTTGATCCGGGACCTCGTCTGACTTTCACAAAAAGGCAGAAGGCGTGGACATCAGCACTTTTTCGGCACATTCCACTGTTACAGGAGTTTTTTCATGGAAAGAAAAGCGGAGGGACGCGCCACGGAGCCGTTCATTACGTGGCACAAAACCACCTCCGTGTTAGTCTCACAGGACGGCTTTGAGATGGCTTTCAGATGGATTCCGGTTGCTTTTCAGTCGTGTGATTATCCGATTGTGATTGTGCATGAGCTGGACATGCCCCAACATGTCCTGGAAGGCTTCATCACGGCGTTGCTTTGCGCCATGCGGCTCCACCACGACGCGCAGTGGAGCTGCTCCTCTTTCCATGACAAAAACTCCTGTAACAGTGGAATGTGCTGTTCATTTCTAAACTGGACGCTGTCTTGATCCGGCATGTCATCTGACTAGCACAGGAATTGTGAAAAGACGTGGACATCAGCACTTTTTCAGCACATTAAGACAGACGTGCGGAGGAGTTCCACGCGTCGCGGTGGAGCCGCATGGCGCAAAGCAACGCCGTGATGAAGCCTTCCAGGACATGGGGCATGTCCAGCTCATGCACAATCACAATTGGATAATCACACGACCGAAAAGCAACCGGAATCCATCTGAAAGCCATCTCAAAGCCGTCCTGTGAGACCAATACGGAGGTGGTTTTGTGCCGCGTAATGAACGGCTCCGTGGCGCGTCCCTCCGCTTTTCTTTCCATGAAAAAACTCCTGTAACCGTGGAATGTGCCGAAAAAGTGCTGATGTACACACCTTCTGCCTTTTTGTGAAAGTCAGACGAGGTCCCGGATCAACAAAGCCTTCACGTTGGAAATGATCTGGTTGTTTGAGCATGTCGATCGGCGCTGGGAGCGCGCCGCGCTCTCAGCAGTTGTGGGCCGTCCTTAAAGCGGCAGTAACACTCCTTAATCTGTATAATCCCCATAAAATCGTCCCGGAAAGCCATATTAATTTTCCAAACGGTTTCCACCTGGAGGTCTCTCACAGTTTCTGGAAAAAATTGATGCAGCAAAGCTCCAAATCGTTCAGTTATTCGCAATAAAAATCCGACGAGAGGGGTGGACCAGTGCTCACACAAAGCCTGCTCACAGGCAAATGACGCAACCGACAGGCGTGAAAAAACTCACGCATGTGCATGAAGGTTCAAGCTTGTCTGATGCAATCACACGTTATCAAATCCATATGGTTTTGAAAAAAAATGAAAAGGTCCGATACTTTTCTCACAGACCTCATATAAGGAGTGAGCATTTATAAGCTTTGCTTCTGCCCACACCCTTTTGGTCACACATTTTCACTGTTAAATTGTCTTCTTTGAGTTTTTGTTATTGTTGAGTCTGTGTGCCCAAATAAATTCATTCATTCATTCATTGGATATAAAGGGCAATTGTATATATCTGTCTATGGAAAAGCTTTAAAACATCCATCTCCAGTCCAACAACAGGGCATCACTTATTTAATCATCTGAATACCTTGATTAAGTATGTACATTATTGTGGTGGCCAATTGGTTAGTGGCGCTTGGTTTCAGTGCAGAAGGTCCTGGATCAAACCTCATGTATTGTGGAGTTGCTTCAGGAAAGGCATCCAACGTAAAAACTTGTGCCAATTCAACACACAGATCCACCTTGAATCTGCTATGGAGACCCGAGTGAAAACAAGGGAGTAGCCAAAGGGACTTACTTCTTGTTGTTGAGGTGATGGTGTGCAATTTTCCATGACATGAATGCCCCCTGGGTGGCGATAGTGGGATGCACATGAATCCACACCATCACCACCAGGGAGGACTTAAAGTATGTAGAATGTATATTACCCATAGGGTTTCCTTCTACTTGTTGTTGCATAATGTTTTATAGTTTTTTCAGAACCTTTGTTGTATAAATTGTGTCAAGAGCACCTGATGTGATCTGCTACCTGGAAGCACTGGATATAACTACTGAAGGTTTTTATCTTTTATGCATTCTGCCGCAAGTAGGTGCTTTATTGTTACACACACACAGGACAGAGTGTGTGGCAGGAAATATCAAATGCACTGCAGTTTTCACTTTCTCTTATCGTGCCCCTGTTCTGTGGAATGATCTCCCTGCGTTAATAAAACAGTCCGATTCTGTGGAGACTTTCAAGTCCAGACTTAAGACGCACTTATTTTCCCTTTCATATGGCTAGCATACTGGTATAGTTTTGTTTTACGCTTTTTACGCTTTTAATTCATTTATTAGTAATTGGAGCGGGCTGCGGCCTCAACTTACATAAATTCTGGGTCTTTTAGTGAAGTTTAGAGCTAGTGGCCGGCGATCACCTTAGTATTTCTCTGTTTTTCTTGTTGTTTAATGCTGGCAAATTATACAGTATTTTGTCTTTCTGATGCCTGATTCTGTTTTTTCTCTCTGTTTTAAGGTGCAGCTCCATCCAGAGATGGGAGTTCTATTCGTGTTGGCGATCCTCCTGTCCTGTGCGCCAATAGCATTTCTTGTATTTTCTTCCGTGAATTGTTCTGTGAGTTGTTCTGTAATTTATGTTTGTAGCATGGCCCAAGCAGAGGGTCACCCCTTTGAGTCTGGTCTGCTTGAGGTTTCTTCCTCTGAGTTTTTCCTTACCACTGTTGCTCTGGGGGTTGGTAAGGTTAGACCTTACCTGTGTGAAGCGCTTTGAGGCAACTCTGTTGTGATTTGGCGCTATATAAATGAAAAATAAAATGAAGTTAGCTAATATTCGTAGCTTCTCCAAAACTATGAGTCCTATCAGTGTTCTGTTTTGGTGGTGTTCATCCATGACCCAAAATCCATAGGCATGCCAAACGGCAAATGTCAGCTGTGCTCTATTTGTCCCTGATCGAAGTTGCTTGCACACACGCATGCACAGCTGTTTGTCTATACAGGTGCTTCTAATTTTAGACACAAAAAACGTGGACATCAAAGACAGTACACATTTCACTCATTGTATCAGCAACATGAGACTGAACTCACTCATGGTAAGAGCAACACAACTAAAGTGACTAAACCAATTGAAGTACAAATTCACAATAAATCAATAAAACTAACAACTAAGCGTGTAACGATGCATGTATTTGTATTGAACCGTTTCAGTACAGGACGTTTGGTTTGGTACAGGGCTGTGCAGGGGTGTGTTCGCGTTGTGGGTGTTTACCGTAATTTCTGGACTATAGAGTGCACCTGAATATTAGCCGCACCCACCAATTTTAAAAAGAAAAAAAAAATTGTACATAAATAAGTCGCACTTGTCTATAAGCTGCGGGTCTCCACATTGTAACATGAGATATTTAGACAGAAAGATTTTTTTAACTTTTAATTAAATACGTACCGTAAATGATTTTTTTTTCCCCTGAAGTGTGACATGTAAATATTGACGCTCACGTCATCCAGCGCACGGTGTCTTTGCTCCACACAGAGGACTGAGTAATTTTATACTCAACAAAAATATAAACGCAACACTTTTGGTTTTGCTCCCATTTTGTATGAGATGAACTCAAAGATCTAAAACTTTTTCCACATACACAATATCACCATTTCCCTCAAATATTGTTCACAAACCAGTCTAAATCTGTGATAGTGAGCACTTCTGCTTTGCTGAGATAATCCATCCCACCTCACAGGTGTGCCATATCAAGATGCTGATTAGACACCATGATTAGTGCACAGGTGTGCCTTAGACTGCCCACAATAAAAGGCCACTCTGAAAGGTGCAGTTTTGTTTTATTGGGGGGGGATACCAGTCAGTATCTGGTGTGACCACCATTTGCCTCATGCAGTGCAACACATCTCCATCGCATCATCCGTGAAGAGAACACCTCTCCAACGTGCCAAGCGCCAGTGAATGTGAGCATTTGCCCACTCAAGTCGGTTACGACGACGAACTGGAGTCAGGTCGAGACCCCGATGAGGACGACGAGCATGCAGATGAGCTTCCCTGAGACGGTTTCTGACAGTTTGTGCAAAAATTCTTTGGTTATGCAAACCGATTGTTTCAGCAGCTGTCCGAGTGGCTGGTCTCAGACGATCTTGGAGGTGAACATGCTGGATGTGGAGGTCCTGGGCTGGTGTGGTTACACGTGGTCTGCGGTTGTGAGGCTGGTTGGATGTACTGCCAAATTCTCTGAAACGACTTTGGAGACGGCTTATGGTAGAGACATGAACATTCAATACATGAGCAACAGCTCTGGTTGACATTCCTGCTGTCAGCATGCCAACTGCACGCTCACTCAAATCTTGCGACGTCTGTGGCATTGTGCTGTGTGATAAAACTGCACCTTTCAGAGTGGCCTTTTATTGTGGGCAGTCTAAGGCACACCTGTGAACTAATCAATCAATCAATCAACTTTTTTCTTATATAGCGCCAAATCACAACAAACAGTTGCCCCAAGGCGCTCCATATTGCAAGGCAAGGCCATACAATAACCATGAAAAACCCCAACGGTCAAAACGACCCCCTATGAGCAAGCACTTGGCCACAGTGGGAAGGAAAAAACTCCCTTTAACAGGAAGAAACCTCCAGCAGAACCAGGCTCAGGGAGGGGCAGTCTTCTGCTGAGACTGGTTGGGGCTGAGGGAAAGAACCAGGAAAAAGACATGCCGAGAAGGGGGGCAGAGATCGATCACTAATGATTAAATGCAGAGTGATGCGTACGGAGCAAAAAAAGAAAAAAACAGTGCATCATGGGAACCCCCCACAGTCTACGTCTAAAGCAACATAACCAAGGGATGGTCCAGGGTCACCCGATCCAGCCCTAACTATAAGCCTTAGCGAAAAGGAAAGTTTTAAGCCTAATCTTAAAAGTAGAGAGGGTATCTGTCTCCCTGATCTGAATTGGGAGCTGGTTCCACAGGAGAGGAGCCTGAAAGCTGAAGGCTCTGCTCCCATTCTACTCTTACAAACCCTAGGAACCACAAGTAAGCCCGCAGTCTGAGAGCGAAGCGCTCTAATGGGGTAGTATGGTACTACGAGGTCCCTAAGATAAGATGGGACCTGATTATTCAAAACCTTATAAGTAAGAAGAAGAATTTTAAATTCTATTCTAGAATTAACAGGAAGCCAATGAAGAGAGGCCAACACGGGTGAGATATGCTCTCTCCTGCTCTTCCCCGTCAGTACTCTAGCTGCAGCATTCTGAACCAACTGAAGGCTTTTTAGGGAACTTTTAGGACAACCTGATAATAATGAATTACAATAGTCCAGCCTAGAGGAAATAAATGCATGAATTAGTTTTTCAGCATCACTCTGAGACAAGACCTTTCTGATTTTAGAAATATTGCGTAAATGCAAAAAGGCAGTCCTACATATTGTTTAATATGCGCTTTGAATGACATATCCTGATCAAAAATAACTCCAAGATTTCTCACAGTATTACTAGAGATCAGGGAAATGCCATCCAGAGTAACGATCTGGTTAGACACCATGCTTCTAAGATTTGTGGGGCCAAGTACAATAACTTCAGTTTTATCTGAGTTTAAAAGCAGGAAATTAGAGGTCATCCATGTCTTTATGTCTGTAAGACAATCCTGCAGTTTAGCTAATTGGTGTGTATCCTCTGGCTTCATGGATAGATAAAGCTGGGTATCATCTGCGTAACAATGAAAATTTAAGCAATACCGTCTAATAATACTGCCCAAGGGAACTCCATAATTAACTTTAGTCTGTGAAGAAGATTCCCTATTTACATGAACAAACTGTAATCTATTAGACAAATATGATTCAAACCACCGCAGCGCAATGCCTTTAATACCTATGACATGCTCTAATCTCTGTAATAAAATTTTATGGTCAACAGTATCAAAAGCAGCACTGAGGTCCAACAGAACAAGCACAGAGATAAGTCCACTGTCCGAAGCCATAAGAAGATCATTTGTAACCTTCACTAATGCTGTTTCTGTACTATGATGAATTCTAAAACCTGACTGAAACTCTTCAAATAGACCATTCCTCTGCAGGTGATCAGTTAGCTGTTTTACAACTACCCTCTCAAGAATCTTTGAGAGAAAAGGAAGGTTGGAGATTGGCCTATAATTAGCTAAGATAGCTGGGTCAAGTGATGGCTTTTTAAGTAATGGTTTAATTACTGCCACCTTAAAGGCCTGTGGTACATAACCAACTAACAAAGATAGATTGATCATATTTAAGATTGAAGCATTAAATAATGGTAGGACTTCCTTGAGCAGCCTGGCAGGAATGGGGTCTAATAAGCATGTTGATGGTTTGGATGAAGTAACTAATGAAATAACTCAGGCAGAACAATCGGAGAGAAAGAGTCTAACCAAATACCGGCATCACTGAAAGCAGCCAAAGATAACGATACATCTTTGGGATGGTTATGAGTATTTTTTTCTCTAATAGTCAAAATTTTGTTAGCAAAGAAAGTCATGAAGTCATCACTAGTTAAAGTTAATGGAATACTCAGCTCAATAGAGCTCTGACTCTTTGTCAGCCTGGCTACAGTGCTGAAAAGAAACCTGGGGTTGTTCTTATTTTCTTCAATTAGTGATGAGTAGAAAGATGTCCTAGCTTCACGGAGGGCTTTCTTATAGAGCAACAAACTCTTTTTCCAGGCTAAGTGAAGATCTTCTAAATTAGTGAGACGCCATTTCCTCTCCAACTTACGGGTTATCTGCTTTAAGCTACGAGTTTGTGAGTTATACCACGGAGTCAGACACTTCTGATTTAAAGCTCTCTTTTTCAGAGGAGCTACAGCATCCAAAGTTGTCTTCAATGAGGATGTAAAACTATTGACGAGATACTCTAGCTCCCTTACAGAGTTTAGGTAGCTACTCTGCTCTGTGTTGGTATATGGCATTAGAGAACATAAAGAAGGAATCATATCCTTAAACCTAGTTACAGCGCTTTCTGAAAGACTTCTAGTGTAATGAAACTTATTCCCCACTGCAGGGTAGTCCATCAGGGTAAATGTAAATGTTATTAAAAAAATGATCAGACAGAAGGGAGTTTTCAGGGAATACTGTTAAGTCTTCTATTTCCATACCATAAGTCAGAACAAGATCTAAAATATGATTAAAGTGGTGGGTGGACTCATTTACTTTTTGAGCAAAGCCGATAGAGTCTAATAATAGATTAAATGCAGTGTTGAGGCTGTCATTCTCAGCATCTGTGTGGATGTTAAAATCGCCCACTATAATTATCTTATCTGAGCTAAGCACTAAGTCAGACAAAAGGTCTGAAAATTCACAGAGAAACTCACAGTAACGACCAGGTGGACGATAGATAATAACAAATAAAACTGGTTTTTGGGACTTCCAATTTGGATGGACATGACTAAGAGACAAGCTTTCAAATGAATTAATCATTAATCATGGTGTCTAATCAGCATATTGGTATGGCACACCTGTGAGGTGGGATGGATTATCTCAGCAAAGGAGAAGTGCTCACTATCACAGATTTAGACTGGTTTGTGAACAATATTTGAGGGAAATGGTGATATTGTGTATGTGGAAAAAGTTTTAGATCTTTGAGTTCATCTCATACAAAATGGCAGCAAAACCAAAAGTGTTGCATTTATATTTTTGTTGAGTGTAACTTTTCTTGAGATTTCATTGCGTGTGCAGCCAGGATCGCATGGAGGCCGTGGTAAATGAGACGTTATTGAGGCGCTGTCACTTTTTTGACTTGTTGCACCAAGACAGAGAACCGGTGGGGAGACAAGTCTCCGCTCTGCTAACTGAGAGACTTTTCTTCACAAAAATGCACAGGTAAGACCTTATATTTACAACCCCAATTCCAATGAAGTTGGGACATTGTGTAAAATGTAAATAAAAACAAAATTCAATGATTTGCAGTTGAATGCAGCACAAAGACAAGATATTTAATGTTCAAACTGATAAACTTTGTGCAAATATTTGATCATTTTGAAATGGATGGCTGCAACACATTTAAAAAAAAACCTGGGACAGTGATATGTTTACCACTGTGTTACATCACCTTTCCTTCTAACAACACTCAAGCATTTGGGAACTGAGGACACTTAATTGTGAGTGTCATGACTGGGTATAAAAGGAGCATCCCATAAAGGCTCACCCATTCACAAGCAAAGATGGGGCGAGGATCATCACTTTGTGAAAACTGCATGAAAAAACAGTCCAACAGTTTAAGAACAATGTTTCTCAATGTCCAATTGCAAGGAATTTAGGGATTCCATCATCTACAGTCCATAATATAATCGGAAGATTCAGAGAATCTGGAGAACTTTCTACACGTAAGCGGCAAGGCCGAAAACCAACATTGAATGCCTGTGACCTTTGATCCTTCAGGCGGCACTGCATTAAAAACCGACATCTTTGTGTAAAGGATCTTACCGTGCACTTCAGAAAACCATTGTCAGTTAACACAGTGTTTGGGAACTGAGGACACTAATTGTTGAAGCTTTGTAGTTGGAATTCTTTCCCATTCTTGCTTGATGTACAACTTCAGTTGTTCAACAGTCCGGGGTCTCCGTTGTCATATTTTGTGCATCATAATGTGTCACACATTTTCAGTGGGTGACAAGTCTGGACTGCAGACAGCCCAGTCTAGTATCTGCACTCTTTTACTACGAAGCCATGCTGTTGTAACACATGCAGAATGTGGCTTGGCATTGTCTTGCTGAAATAAGCAGGGACGTCTCTGAAAAAGACGTTGCTTGGATGGCAGCATGTGTTCCTCCAAAACCTGGATGTACAGTGAGGAAAATAAGTATTTGAACACCCTGCAATTTTGCAAGTTCTCCCACTTAGAAATCATGGAGGGGTCTGAAATTTTCATATTTGGTGCATGTCCACTGTGAGAGACATAATCTAAAAAAAAAAAAAAAAAAAATCCGGAAATCACAATGTATGATTTTTTTTTAATCATTTATTTGTATGTTACTGCTGCAAATAAGAAGCTGATGGTGCAGCAAAAGCAGCTTTGTGTTGAAGTCTCACAGGACATGTTGTGGCATGCTCACCTCGTCCACCATTCGGAAGATTCAGACGGCTTTCAGTGGCTTTTCAGTCGTGTGACAATCCGAGAAATTGTGGACGAGGTGGACATGCCACAACATGTCCTGTGAGGCTTCAACACGGTGGCACTTTTGCTGTACCATCAGCTTCGTGCCGATGAATTTCGCCGCCACTCTTTTCATGGCCAAATCTTCTGTCCCAGTGGAATGTGTTGAAAAAGTGCTGATGTCCACCTCTTCCGCAATTTCTCGAATAGTCACACGACGGTCCCACATCACGACAGCGTTCACTTTGGAAATGATCCGGTCGTTTCAGCGTGTTGATGGCCGACCGGAGCGCGGCGCGCTCTCCACCATTGTGCGGACATCTTTAAACCGGTTGTACCGCTCCTTAATCTGTGTGATTCCCAGAGGATCGTCACCGAAAGCCGTCTGAATAATCCGAATGGTTTCCACCTGGCTGTTGCCCAGTTTCTAGCAAAATTTGATGCAGTCGCGCTGCTCCAGTCGTTCCGCCATTTCCTTGCAAAGAAAAAACGACCAGCGACTACACCCATCCTCACACAAAGGCTGCTTACAAGCAAATGACGCAACCGACAGGCGTGAAAAAAATCACGCATGCGCACGAAGATTCAAAGTTGGCTCATGCAAGCACACGTGATTCAAATCCATCAGGTTTTTGAAAAAAATAAAAAGGTCAGATACTTTTCTAACAGACCTCGTATGTACAATCATTCCACCCTGGCAAAAAAAAAAAAAAAACGTTCAAAGACATCATTAAAAGCCCAAAATTACCATGACATTAAAGCCCATGATGAGTGTATGGAAACTTCCATCCAACTGTTTATGTGAGTAAAGACACAAACAGAAGGATACCACTTGCACATTTATAGATAATTAAACATCACAGATTTCCATCATCTTTTTCAGTTCATCATTGTGGCTTCATTTGACTAGTCTGCTTATTAGTGTAAAATGAGGTTTACTTGTAATTTAATCAGTTGCTCACATAAACACGATAATTACGACAGGTCTTTTTCTGTGCCAGTTGTGGTCCCGGTCTAACAAAGAGCACATGAGGAATTACCATTCAGACAGGAAAGACAACTTTTTTGGCTCAGTAGATGTTTGTGATAAAGGTTCATAGTCTGGACAGCAGCGCTTTAGCACAGACATTTATCTTTGTGCACAAAAAAGTCTTTCTCTCCTTTTACCGGAATTCTTGTTGCTGTTGCATCGGTGAACTCGGAGTTCTGTGGTGCTGACTTAATAGCCTCTTCCAGAATTGTCGGTTTGAGCCATTTTTAATGATCACTATGCAGAAGTCCTGTGTGTTCCTGCATATCTATGGTGTGTTCCAGCCTTTCCATTTTATTGGCCAGTCATCTTTCATTTCTAATAAAAACATTTGGCAGGGAGATTTTGTGCTGGTCTTTCCGTAGCATTAGCCAGCTCAGCAGCTTTCCTTTTGCTTCCTCTGTTTGCGCCTTCTAAATGGCTTTCTGGATAGGATTGCAATCCATGGGGACCCCAGCAGGCTGACCAGCTCAGACACAGTATTGTAGCTACAACAAGGCTGAGCTGTCCTCTGGAGAATGGCGTGGAGATTATAGAGTCACCGCGAAGTCATCTGGTGGGCAGACTGGAAGCTTTGACAAAACCAGCACTCCAGGAAGATGGATAAAGGGCAGCAGGGACAAGAGTCCCTCGACTCTTCTGCCTCAGGAATAGAAACTGGAGAGTCACTCTAACTATTGGCTGCCTCAAAGACAGGAGCAAGAGTAGAAGAAGCATACCGACTTAACATGCAGATCAGGTATGGATCTGCTGTAGTGGCTCCCAGTAAAAATGGGACCAGAGAAAAGAAAAAAATTGTTTTAGGCATTCTTTGTGTCACTAATTGTCTTGTCAAGTGCAGTTTATGTTGATAAGGCAATCAGAGATAGCAGATGTCACCCCAGTTGTGCAACTAGTGGAATAAAACTACAATAAAACAATTTTTATCAAATAAATTGTGAAAATAAAAAATATTAAAGTGTCTCTTTCTATATATAAAAAATTATATATACATAATATATAATTTATATAATTGTTGTCATCATCACAATGTTGATTGGGCTAGAAGGCGGCACTCTCTGCGACGTTGCTCAACTCGATGGAAAAACTGCAGGAACTGCTTCACTTCTGACTTGACATGTTTGATAAATATTGATGCAAATAATCTTTGTGATTGAGTGACACCATAATATGTTTGTGTGGCCATGATGGAAAGTTAATTTGTCTTTGACTTTTTTTAACTGCATGAAATTACCTTCAGAGGTCACGAGCTCAGAGCATTGCTGTGGTGGTGTTGTCCTCAGGAGAGAGAAGCGGTTTCTGAAGTCCATCGTGGTTTTTCCCAGCTGCTGCTTGAGCTCAACAAGCCCGATGCTCCATATTCCCTGAGTTTGGCCAATGGCTGTACGGAGAGCAATCCTTCAAGTTTCTTGAGGGGTGTGTGTGTGTGTGTGTGTGTGTGTGTGTGTGTGTGTGCGCGTGCGCGTGAGCGTTTTCTCTAATCTGTTGTAATCCGTTCGATCAACATTCAAGCAAATAAAGCTAGCTGTTAATGGCTTCTACATCCCAAGGCTGAAAGAATTAACAGAACTCAGAGGGTTCACATCAGTAAATACATTGTTTATGTTTCTAGAATTTTTTGTCAGCTACCAAAAAGCACTACATGGCAGAGCTGGAGACTGTGGACTTCTTGTCCAGTGCAGAGGCAGTGAGGCTCAACATCAACAGCTGGGTGGAGAATCAGACACAAGGTGACACACACACACACACACACACACACACACACACACACCACACACACACACACACACACACACACACACACACACACACACACACACACCCCAGTATGATAACTGATCCTAGAGGACATGTCTGTGCATATACACTCAAACAAAACGCAGTGAAAAGGTGTGCAGTCCATGCACCCGAAGCTGTGTTAATAAACAAAAATAAACCGATAAGGGAAAAGACCCAATTGAAAACATAAACCTGTGGTTTTAGTTTGTCAGCTTCATCGTCTGTGATGATCTGGCTCCAACATATAATATAGGTGTTACAGGCCAGGCCCTACATTTTCACCAGTTTCATAAAAATTAGTTCATCAGTCGAACAACTCTAAAATAAAGCTGTTTTGATTGTTTCACTTGGTTCCAACTTTTAAAGGTGCACTAAAATGACACATCCTGTGTTTTCTTGGAGTGTAGTGGATAAACAAAAAAAATGCTGTTCATCCACTCACTCTCATCTTCAATCGCTTATCCGGGATCACTATCATGGGGGCAACAGCTCCAGCAGGGGACCCCAGACTTCCCTTTACCAGGCCACATTAACCACCTCTGACTGGTGGATCCAGAGGTGTTCCCAGACCAGTGTGGAGATATAATCTCTCCACCTAGTCCTGGGTCCTTACCAGATGCCCGAACCACCTCAGCTGGCTCCTTTCAATGTGAAGGAGCAGTGGCTCTACTCCGAGCTCCCCACGGATGCCCAAGCTTCTTGAGCTGTCTCTAAGGGAGACACCAGCCACTCTCCTAGTGAAGTCCATTTTGGCTGCTTGTACCTGAAGTCTAGTTTTTTCAGTCATGACCCAACCCTCAAGATCATAGGTGAGAGTAGGAACGAAGATTGACCAGTAGATCAAGAGCTTCGCCTTTTGGCTCAGCTCCCTTTTCATCACAATAGTACGGTAGCGTGAATACCGTCCCTGCTGCGCCAATTCTCCGGCCAATCTCACACTCCATTGTCCCCTCACTCGTGAACAAGTCCCAGAGGTACTTGAACTCCTTCACTTGGGGCAAGACCGCATTCCCTACCCGGAGTAGGCAATCCATCGGTTTCCTGCTGAGAACCATGGCCTCAGATTTAGAGGTGCTGATCCTCATCCCAGCCGCTTCACACTCAGCTGTGAACAATCCAGTGAGTGTTGGAGGTCACAGGCCAATGAAGCCAACAGGACCACATCATCTGCCAAAAGCAGTAATGAGACCCTGAGCCCATTGAACCGGAAACCCTCCTCCCCCCGACTATGCCTCGATATCCAGCCCATGAATAACACAAACAGGATTGGTGACAAGGCGCAGCCCAGGCGGAGGTCAACATCCACCGGAAAGGAGTCCAACTTACTGCCGAGCACCCGAACCCAGCTCTCACTTTGTGAGTACAGAGATTGGATGGCCCTGAGAAGAAGGGACCCCCTCACTCCATACTCCCAGGCACCCACCAGGATCCTCGTGAGAGTGAAGAGCTGGTCGGTTGTTCCACGACCAGGACAAAAACCACATTGTTACTCTTCAATCAGAGGTTTGACTGTTTATCCATATATTTCACATATATTAAAAAAATAGAATCTGTGGTATTTATATTTAAAAAACAACCTTTGTTTATTGAAATGAAAGCACATTTTTGGTGGTGCACCCAGTCAGTGGGAATCTGCTAAACCCATCACATAAGAACCTCCATCAGCACTCCAATCCAGGCTTTCATTGACTTCCTGGACTCTGCCATTAGAAGTTTATTTGTATGTAGCGACTTACAGCATCTCCCAGAAAACTTTACACACTTTGAAAAACCTCATATGATCTCTGTCTGAATGGGAACATTCATGTTTGCAACTGTAATCTGGCCACCAGAGCTCAGATTTGAATCAGACATAGAACCATATATGCAACTGGGCCAATTCTGTACCAAGAAATCTGATTTGACATGTTCATGTAGTGGATAAGGTTGCATTGATTGTCATAGCAGTTACATTGCCAGACATCAGATTAGACTATGTAAGAATGATCAGATCTATGACATATTTAAGCATAAATAAATAATACTGACTCTGGGTCAAACTACAAAACAGTAGCCCAAATGAAAACACAGTTTTAACATTTGTCAAGATGTTGCGTGCCACTGACTGGAACTTTCAGAGAAATATCACAAGATAATTTGTTTCAAGTAAGTCATACATATATAAACTAACAAGAAGTGATCCACAAATCTGGAAAACACATTTCATGTATACAAATGGATCCATAAAGCTATAAATGACTATGGAGTAAGTTATGTGCGTTTGCAAATTTTTTTATTTTTTTATTTTTTTTTGGTTTGCTTGTAAGGGGGGATTTAGTCATACACCAAACCCACTGGTGTTAATACAGTTCAGTACTTTCATTTTCTCTGAAGTGTCCTGTCGATTTGAACAAATGCTCTTGATGATAAAGATTGAAACACAAAAATGACAGTTAGTAGCCCATATAACTGCTAATAGAATTTTGATTCAGAATTTGAGAAATTTTGCTCAGAATATTTATTATTATTATTATTATTATTATTTAATAGTAAGAGTCAGATTTTTTTTTTTTTAATGCTTCAAAGCTGGTCAGCCGCTCATCAGCCCCCTCCCCAGTTGTACAAATAAACTTGACCAGACCTTTGAATGTTGCTGTTATTGGCCATGAATAATCCACTTTGTAGTGACGCATGAATATTGTTCATCAGGGAAAATCAAGGATTTGCTGGTCCAGGGTGTGTTGGACAGTCTGACCAAGCTGGTGCTGGTTAATGCAATCTACTTCAAAGGCAAATGGGACAGTCAGTTCAAGGATGACGAGACGTGATTTTAAATTGAGGCTGTATGTACTCGTATTATGATGGTGATTATGATCAAAGACTCCCTTCCTTACTAGATGTCAGTTGTGAAATGGTTGAGTGAGACACTCTGATTGTGTTAGTGATGACTGAAGACTGTATGTGATATGTATTATGTAGTAAACTCCCTAATGTTATATATCTGACGTTTCATGTTGTTGAAGACTGATCGTGATGGTGATAATGATTGAAGACTCCATGTTTAGTTTAAGTGTCCAATGTTATGTATCTGATGATATTGAAAACTAAATGTAAATATGCCTGACTTCTTGTACAGTGTACATATAGTTTACCTTATAATAAATGTTTCAAAATGAAAAATCTGTGTTAGCTTCTTCACATATTTCATCATTCACATGTGCACATACATATCGCGAATAAAGTTTAATCAAAGTTTAATCAAGTTTAATCAAATGTAATCATTTAATCTAATCTCATCTAATCCAAACAAAAATCAATTTAATCTAATGCAAAATGAAATGCCCTTTAATCTAATCTAATCTAATCTTATTCAGTTTCATTTAATCACTTCAACTCTGGTGGCCACCTTTCACAACCTGTATTATTTGGAAGATTTCTAGAATCATAGACAAATATGCAGCCTGGGCGTACCTTTTTCAGTTTCTTAATGGCATTTACAATTTTCATTCAAGCAACAGGCAAATAGCTTTATTTTATCTATAGCTGTGTGCCCAACTTTTACAACATTTCTTTTTGGGGAAAAATCCCAACATCATGGGCAAATATGCAGCCTGGACCTAAATGTTTCAGTTTTTTTCTCAATAGGTTTTCCAATTGTCATCCTATCTCTGGGGAAATTGCTTTATTTTAATCTGGGGACAAATCCTCTCCTTTCACAACATTTCTTTTTGGGGAAAAAAAATCCCAACTGTATGGGCAAATAAGGTGCCAGAGGCTCAAATTTCTTATTTTTCTTCAATAGCTTTTTCAATTATCAAGCTATCCCTGGGGAAATTGCTTTATTTTAATCTGGGGGCATATCCTCACCTTTCACAACCTTTCTTTTGGGGAAAAAGAAAATCCAAATTTTAGGGTAAATAAGGTGCCAGGGGCTCAAATTTCATGTTTTTCCTCAATAGCTTTTACAATTTTCATCCGTTCTGGACCTTTTGAATAGGAATTTGATCAAATTAAATAAATAAATAAATAAAAATAAGACCCGCATGACTGTATTTTCCATCATACAACCACTTTAACAAGCAACATTTATACCACTGGACAAGCAAACGCACTAGTGCTGACCATCGATTTCTATTTAATCCGCTAGATGTCAGATGCAGCCTGTGAGCTATTAACAGCAGCCACCATCTTGCTGCGCATTATTCCATGTTGTCAGTCATTAGATTAAATAGAAATAGATTATTTCCTGAGTTAAACTTGGGTTAAAGTGATGTGAAAATGCTGTTTTGTGCAGCGTTTGGGTACAGCAACAAGCTGTACAATCCTTTGTCAGCTGACAAAGGATTGTACAGCTGGTTAAATAAAGGTTAAGTAAATAAAAAATAAATAAGATAATTGTAGAGTGAGCTTTCATAAGTGTGTATTATATGTCATGAAAATTGATTTGGGGAAATGACTAAAATTGCTGATTAAAGGTTTAGAAAATGGTTTATTTTTTGTGTCTATCTGTATTCTGTAAAGTAGTGACTTCAGTTTTACTGCCTGAATGCTTTGTCTAATCAATATCTCACCATTCGTTTAGTGATTCAATTAGAAATCTCAATTTGTCCCTTTTTAATTTGTCTCAGGTTTCTTCTTCACATCAGGTTTTCCATCCTGAGATATTCTGTAAGAGCAAATTCATAGAATGGAAATGCTTTGTTTGTTTGGTGGGTCACATGACAATCACTTTGACATTGTATATTCTGCTAATACAAGGATGTACACGAAGCGAATGAGATTAATTTCTATATGACATGCTCCACATTGCAGTGTGGTGTTTTCGGATTTCTTTCAGCTTGATCCAGAAATGACTGAATAATCTTAGTTTCACCCTGACTGGCGTGGCTGTTTTATTTGTTTTATTTGATATATTCACGGAGAAGCACTCTGTAAATCTGGCGCCGCGCAGTCTTTATTAATATCTTTAACATGATGCGAGTGTGCAAAGGTCTTACTTTCACCACTGATTATTTCCCATCTTTAACTTCATAATGAAATTAATTAAGGATAAGACTAGTATCTGGTGTCGTTGCAGACATAATGTGTTTGACAAACTGATGGTATTATTTTCTATCTGGACTGGGACGAACAAATTCATTCAAGTCTACTATATAAATAGTCTGATCATCATCTGTGTTTGTTTTGACAAATAGTGGCTGTACAAATGTGGGACTGAGTTTGAATAAATGTAAGAGCACAGAACAAACAGCAGATTTATGGTGAAACTCTCTTAAAAACACTGATCGTCCACACTGATTTCTATTGATGTCTGGTTGTTAGACGCTAACCAACATGGCGGCGCTGTGGCAACAGCCAGCGAATGAGCAGTTCACCGTGATCCTACACCTAGTGAGTAAATAGAAATGAATAGAGCTGACTAATGAAAAGAAAATGAAGGGTGGGGAGTGCTGTCCATGGTGCTGAGTTTTTCTTGCAGAGCTGCTGTCCATGGATTTATCTGTAAATAAGGTGCCAGGGGCTCAAATTTCCAGTTTTTCCTCAATAGCTTTTTCAATTTTCATCCTATCCCTGCTCAAAATGGTTTATTTTTTTAATATTCAGCTGTGTTTAACTATTCAAAACCTTTATATTTGAAAATAAACGTTGCAACATGTATTATTAATAGCTTATCTAATTATAGAGGCTTGTGTGAAAGTCAGTTTCTTTCATGTGGTTCTGATATCGCATCTCGGTGGCAAGGCTCCAGGGGTGGATGAAATCCGTCCGGAGTACCTTAAATCTCTGGATGTTGTGGGACTGTCTTGGTTGACACGTCTCTGCAACATCGCGTGGCGGTCGGGGACAGAACCTCTGGATTGGCAGACCGGAGTGTTGGTCCCTCTGTTTAAGAAGGGACCAACAGGACGGATGGAGGGTGTGTTCTAACTACAGGGGGATCACACTCCTCAGCCTCCCCGGTAAGGTCTATTCCAGAGTACTGGAGAGGAGAATTCAACCGATAGTCGAACCTCGGATTCAGGAGGAGCAGTGTGGTTTTTGTCCTGGTCGCAGCACACTGGACCAGCTCAACACCCTCCATCGGGTGCTCAAGGGTTCATGGGAGTTCGCCCAACCAGTCCATATGTGTTTTGTGGATCTGAAGAAGGCGTTCAACCGTGTCCCTCGAGGCGCCCTGTGGGGGGTGCTCCGGGAGTAGGGGGTCTGGGGTCCTTTGCTAAGGGCTATCCGGTCCCTGTACGACCACAGTAGGAGCTTGGTCCGCATTGCCAGTAGTAAGTCAAGCCTGTTTCCAGTGCATGTTGGCCTCCACCAGGGTGCCCTTTGTCACCAGTTCCGTTCATTATCTTTATGGACAGAATTTCTGGGCGCAGTCAGGGTGTAGAGGGGGTCCAGTTTGGGAACCACAGAATCTTGTCTCTGCTGTTTGCGGACGATGTGGCTGATTTGGCTTCGTCAAATCAGGACCTTCAGCGTGCAATGGAGCGGTTTGCAGCCGATTGTGAAGCATCCGGCATGAAAATCAGCACCTCCAAATCCGAGGCCATGGCTCTCAACCGGAAAAAGGTGCTTTGCCCTCTTCAGGTCGGTGGAGTGTTCTTGCCTTAAGTGGAAAGTGGAGGAGTTTAAGTATCTCGGGGTCTTGTTCATGAGAGAGGGACGGATGGAGCGTGAGATCAACAGACGGATCGGTGCAGCATCTGCAGTGATGCGGTTGCTGTACCGGAACGTCATGGTGAAGAGAGAGCTGAGCAGGAGGGCAAAGCTCTCGATTTACCGTTCGACCTATGTTCCGACCCTCACCTATGGTCATGAGATTTGGCTAGAGATCAACAAGAGCAACAAAATCACGAGTACAAGTGGCCGACATGAGTTTCCTCCGCAGGGTGGCTCGGCGCTCCCTTAGAGATAGGGTGAGGAGCTTGGTCACTCGGGAGGAGCTCGGAGTTGAGCCACTGCTCCTCCACGTCGAAAGGAGCCAGGTGAGGTGGCTCGGGCATCTTTTTTGGATGCCCCCTGGACGCCTCGCTGGAGAGGTATTTCGGGCATGTCCCATCTGGAGGAGGCCGCGGCGAAGACCCAGGACACGCTGGAGGGACTATGTCTCGCAGCTGGCTTGGGAACACCTCAGGGTTCCCCCGGAGGAGCTGGGGGAGGTGTGTGTGGATCGGGAGGTCTGGGCAGCTTTGCTTGAGCTGCTGCCCCCGCGACCCGACCTCGGATGAAGCGGAAGAAAATGGTTGGATGGATGGCTTCTGATATCTAGGTGCATATATTATAATCCAGACATACAGATATTTTAGTACATATGCATTTCTGAATTGGTTACATCCACAAGTGCAGTTCTATTCTTTCAGAAGTGTTCTCTCAAATGTGAAGTGCATCATGATAAACAGAAGATCACACTGTATTTGGAAGGGGCAGTGGTGGGCACAGTTCCGCTAACCACTAATTATGGAAGCTAATGTTTTTGTTATCGAATTAGCTTTTCAGATAGTTTTGAAAACCATCAGCAGACTAAATATCTTTTGATAAATTTTGGTCCAATAATTTTTAAACTGATAACACATTTTTGCAGGCATGGTGAACAAAGCTTAACAGTTACAAACATTTATGAAGTCTGACATCAAAAGATTTGAGTACCTACCTGTTAAATGTTTTGTAGTAGATGTACAATTCTATCCTGTCCAGACAAAGGAGCGGTCACAGAAAAGAAAAAAAAAGCTCATTTTTTTCAACCCCAGTCTGGTTCACTGGCAATATCACCCAAGTCATCCAGAAGCACACAGTTTTAACTTATGGTTTAAATTTTAACCAAACTAATTTCGGACAAGTTATTTAAATGAACATCAATTCTGAAGTTTTTGTTGTGTGGGCCGCTGAAGAGGAGGTACTGCTGACCCACCACCACCAGTGACAGCTGTCACTTGTCAACCACACCAGCTGTCTCTCATCAACCACCACATAAGAAGCGGATTACAACTCCACCTCCTCGCCGAGAAATCATCTACCACTAGAGGTAATCTTCTCTGCTGTATTCTCTGAGTGTTTTTCAAATTGTGATCTGTGTGCAGCCGTATACCTGTAAAGTCTGTTGGAGATTGGATTGGCGGATAGTGAGAAGACGACGGTCTTCGTCTCTCACTCCATCCAGAAGAGGGACAAACAGGAGCTGCACGAGTGATAACGTATCTGGAGGTGGAGGTTTTCCCTCCCGGAGGAATTGTGTGTAGAGGTTGCTGGGTGTGAGGACTCACACTCACCATCATCTGTTTCTTGTCTGCCAGCAGTACCAGGGCCGACAACGGAGGACAGAGACCACCTGGGGACTCAGGACTTGGCGGCTCCGGTGTTCTTCAGGCCGTTGGTGGTGGAAGCGGTGTGGGCCCCGGCTCTTCGTTCATCAGAGGTCTCCTATCTTCGAGCCTGCCCACAGTCCTCTTGTGTACAATTGGTATCCACTATTTTTCTGTCTGTATTCCGTTGTGTGCCTTCACAACATTAAATTGTTACTCCTTTTCTTATCCATTGTCCGTTCATTTGCGCCCCCTGTTGTGGGTCCGTGTTACGACACCTTCACAACAGGATTTCTCGGCCATTCGTCATGGATACCGAGGGGCGTAAACCACAGCTTGAACAGCCAATGGGAGAACAAGGAGCGCAGGCGTCAGCAGGAGGCGTGGTAAGTGATCTGCAGCAAATACTTACCGCTTTCACTGCTCAATTACATCTGGTAACCGAGCAAAATGCAATCCTCAATCGGAGGATGGAGGCTCTCACCGCCAGAGTGGAAGCACGCGAGTCGAGCGTCGCTGCAGTGTCTCCTCCTGCTGGCCCGGGGCCTAATACAGACGTTCCACTGGCCGTTCAACAACCCCCCCCACCGTCCCCTGAAGCTTACATAAGCCCTCCCGAACCGTACGGAGGCTGTGTTGAAACGTGCGCAGACTTCCTAATGCAGTGTTCGCTCGTTTTTGCACAGCGTCCGGTTATGTACGCATCAGACGCCACCCGGGTGGCTTATGTAATTAATCTGCTTCGAGGTGAGGCACGCGCTTGGGCTACAGCGCTCTGGGAACAGGATTCATGGCTTCTGACATCATACGCTGGGTTTATACGGGAATTCAAACAAGTGTTTGATCATCCCAACAGAGGCGAGACCGCCTCGACCGTGCTGCTGTCAATGAGACAGGGGCGTCGGAGCGCAGCTGATTACGCTGTCGACTTCTGCATCGCGGCTGCGAGGTCTGGCTGGAATGACGTTGCGCTCCACGCTGCCTTCATAAGCGGACTGTCTCCAGTACTGAAGGAGCATTTACTGGCTAAGGACGAACCGCAGGATTTCAACGGGCTTGTCAATCTGGTTATACGCTTAGACAACCGCTTAAATGAACACCGTCGGGAGCAGGCCGGGGGGCGTGGCCGGGCACAAGCCGTCCCTCTCTCTTCCGGGTCCGAAGGGGTGACGTCGTCCCCACGTTCCATTGCCAGAGGGCTCCGTGTGGCAACAGCTCCCCCTGCTGACGAAGCTATGGACACGAGCAGGGCCAAAGTGAGATCTGATGTCAGACAAAGGAGGGTGGCCCGCGGGGAGTGTTTTTACTGTGGCTCATGTGAGCACATGTTAAAAGACTGCCCCAAACGGTCAAAACACCAACGCCCATCCTTAGAAACTGGGCTAAGGGTGGGCCATAACATGTACACGGGGAGACCCCGCAGATCAGCACGAATCCCAGTGATAATCCTGAGTGGGGATTTAACCCTTCACGCCCCAGCACTGGTGGACACGGGGTCCGAAGGGAATCTGTTGGATAGCAGATGGGCAAAGGAAGTAGGGCTCCCTCTAGTGGCTCTGCCTTCGCCTTTGAAGGTACGGGCACTAGATGGCACTCTACTCCCGTTAATCACACACCGGACACAGCCCGTGACTCTGGTTGTGTCTGGGAATCACAGGGAGGAGATCGTGTTTTACGTAACACCTTCTACCTCCCGAGTGCTTTTGGGTTTTCCTTGGATGGTGAAACACAATCCCCGGATCGATTGGCCGTCTGGGGTAGTGGCGCAGTGGAGCGAAGCCTGTCACCGGGAGTGTTTAGGATCCTCGGTTCCACCCGGGATCACGGCTAAGGAGGAGGTTAAAGTCCCTCCCAATCTGACGGCATTGCCTGAGGAGTACCATGATCTGGCTGATGTTTTCAGCAAAGATCTGGCACTCACTCTTCCCCCGCACCGACCGTACGATTGTGCCATTGATTTGATTCCGGACGTTGAGTACCCGTCCAGTAGACTGTACAACCTCTCACGTCCGGAACGCGAATCAATGGAGACCTACATCCGGGACTCCTTAGCCACCGGATTGATCCGGAACTCCTCCTCCCGATGGGTGCGGGCTTCTTTTTTGTGGGTAAGAAAGACGGCAGACTCCGTCCATGCATCGATTACAGGGGGTTAAACGAGATCACGGTTCGCAATCGATACCCATTGCCCCTCTTGGATTCGGTGTTCACACCCCTGCATGGAGCTCAAATATTCACCAAACTTGATCTTAGGAATGCGTACCACCTGGTTCGGATCCAGAAGGGAGACGAATGGAAGACGGCATTTAACACCCCGTTAGGTCATTTTGAGTACCTGGTCATGCCGTTTGGTCTCACCAACGCGCCCGGGACGTTCCAAGCATTGGTTAACGATGTCTTGCGGGACTTCCTGCACCAGTTTGTCTTCGTATATCTGGATGATATACTCATCTTTTCTCCGGACCCTGAGACTCATGTTCAGCATGTACGTCAGGTCCTACAGCGGTTGTTAGAAAACCGGTTCTTTGTGAAGGGCGAGAAGTGTGAGTTTCACCGCACTTCTTTGTCCTTCCTGGGGTTTATCATCTCCTCCAACTCCGTCGCCCCGGATCCGGCCAAGGTTGCGGCGGTGAGGGATTGGCCCCAACCAAAGAGCCGTAGGAAGCTGCAACAGTTCCTCGGCTTTGCAAACTTCTACAGGAGGTTCATTAAGGGTTACAGTCAGGTTGTTAGCCCCTTGACTGCCCTGACCTCCACTAAGATCCCCTTCACCTGGTCGGACCGGTGCGAGGCCGCTTTTAGGGAGTTGAAACGCCGGTTTTCGTCTGCGCCAGTTCTGGTGCAGCCTGATCCTACTCGCCAGTTTGTAGTGGAGGTGGACGCCTCAGACTCAGGGATAGGAGCCGTGCTGTCCCAGAGCGGGGAGTCCGATAAGGTTCTCCATCCTTGTGCCTACTTTTCCCGCAGGTTGACCCCCGCTGAGCGGAATTATGACGTGGGCAATTGGGAACTCCTCGCGGTGAAGGAGGCTCTGGAAGAGTGGAGACACCTGTTGGAGGGAGCTACGGAGCCTTTCACGGTTTTCACGGATCACCGGAACCTGGAGTACATCCGGACCGCCAAGCGGCTGAACCCCAGGCAAGCCCGCTGGTCCCTGTTCTTCGGACGCTTTGACTTCCGGATCACCTACCGCCCCGGGACTAGGAATCAACGGTCCGATGCACTGTCCCGGGTGCACGAAGAGGAGGCCAAGGCTGAGTTGTCGGACCCCATCGAAACCATCCTTCCCGAGTCCACTGTCGTGGCCACCCTCACCTGGGACGTGGAGGGAAACCGTCCGGGAGGCCCTGGCAAGGAACCCGGACCCGGGAGATGGTCCGAAGAACAAACTTTACGTCCCACCAGAGGCTAGGGCTGCCGTCTTGGACTTCTGCCACGGATCCAAGTTCTCCTGTCATCCCGGAGTGCGTAGGACCGTGGCAGTAGTCCAGCAGCGCTTCTGGTGGGCGTCACTGGAAGCCGACGTCCGGGACTACGTCCAGGCCTGTACCACCTGTGCCAGGGGCAAGGCGGACCATCACAAGACCAGGGGTCTCCTCCAACCCCTGCCTGTGCCTCATCACCCCTGGTCCCACATCGGCCTGGACTTCGTCACGGGCCTCCCGCCGTCCCAGGGCAACACCGCCATACTGACGATAGTGGACCGGTTCTCCAAGGCGGCCCACTTCGTGGCCCTCCCGAAGCTCCCAACGGCCCAGGAGACAGCAGACCTCCTGGTCCACCACGTCGTGCGTCTGCATGGGATACCGTCGGACATCGTCTCGGATCGTGGTCCCCAGTTCTCCTCGCAGGTCTGGAGGAGTTTTTGTAAGGAGCTGGGGGCCACCGTACGTCTCTCGTCCGGGTATCACCCACAGACGAACGGCCAGGCAGAGCGGGCGAACCAGGACTTAGAACAGGCCCTTCGCTGTGTAACCTCCGCGCATCCGGCGGCCTGGAGTAACCATCTGGCCTGGATCGAGTACGCTCACAACAGCCAAGTGTCATCTGCCACCGGCCTCTCCCCTTTTGAAGCATGTCTGGGATACCAGCCCCCTTTGTTCACACTTGTGGAGGGAGAGGTTGGGGTACCCTCGGTCCAGGCCCACCTGCGGAGGTGCCGCCGGGTGTGGCGGACCACCCGTTCTGCCCTGTTGCGGGCCCGGACGAGGGCCAAGGCCCATGCAGATCGCCGGCGATCCCCGGCCCCTGCATACCAACCGGGGCAGGAGGTGTGGTTATCCACTAAGGACATCCCGCTCCAAGTGACATCCCAGAAACTGAAGGACCGTTTCATTGGACCATTCCCCATCGCCAAGATCCTCAGTCCAGCCGCAGTGAAGCTGACACTCCCGGCTTCACTGCGGATCCACCCGGTTTTTCATGTCTCTAGACTCAAGCCATACCACGCCTCACCACTCTGCACCCCTGGACCCGAGCCACCTCCTGCCCGAATCATCGACGGGGAGCCGGCATGGACTGTTCGTCGGCTCCTGGACGTCCGTCGGATGGGCCGGGGTTTTCAGTACTTGGTGGACTGGGAGGGGTACGGACCCGAAGAACGCTCCTGGGTGAAGAGGAGCTTCATCCTGGACCCGGCCCTCCTGGTCGATTTCTACCGCCGACGCCCGGACAAGCCTGGTCGGGCGCCAGGAGGCGCCAGTTGAGGGGGGGGGTCCTGTTGTGTGGGCCGCTGAAGAGGAGGTACTGCTGGCCCACCACCACCAGTCGGCGCCCTGCTTGGAGTGCGGGCTTCAAGCATGAGAGGGCGCCGGAGCCATTGGAAGTGACAGCTGTCACTTGTCAACCACACCAGCTGTCTCTCATCAACCACCACATAAGAAGCGGATTACAACTCCACCTCCTCGCCGAGAAATCATCTACCACTAGAGGTAATCTTCTCTGCTGTATTCTCTGAGTGTTTTTCAAATTGTGATCTGTGTGCAGCCGTATACCTGTAAAGTCTGTTGGAGATTGGATTGGCGGATAGTGAGAAGACGACGGTCTTCGTCTCTCACTCCATCCAGAAGAGGGACAAACAGGAGCTGCACGAGTGATAACATATCTTGAGGTGGAGGTTTTCCCTCCCGGAGGAATTGTGTGTAAGGGTTGCTGGGTGTGAGGACTCACACTCACCGTCATCTGTTTCTTGTCTGCCAGCAGTACCAGAGCCGACAACGGAGGACAGAGACCACCTGGGGACTCAGGACTTGGCGGCTCCGGTGTTCTTCAGGCCGTTGGTGGTGGAAGCGGTGTGGGCCCCGGCTCTTCGTTCATCAGAGGTCTCCTATCTTCGAGCCTGCCCACAGTCCTCTTGTGTACAATTGGCATCCACTATTTTTCTGTCTGTATTCCGTTGTGTGCCTTCACAACATTAAATTGTTACTCCTTTTCTTATCCATTGTCCGTTCATTTGCGCCCCCTGTTGTGGGTCCGTGTTACGACACCTTCACAACAGTTTTTTGACGTGAAAATATCAGATATATGTTTTAGTTTAAAAGTAATGCACTAATTTTGAAGGTTTTAGTGTGGACATGCTGTGTCCAGTGCATTATGTGTAATTTCAGTACATTCATGAGAGGAGAAATGCATTTGAGATGCTCTGATCAGGCTCCACACGGATAATAGCATTAAACCCTTTGTATATTGTGCCTAAAACTCTCATGAATATATTCTCTGGGATTATAGACGTTATTGTTTGTTTTATGTAAAAATGCCAGAAGAAGCTCAGGTTGCTCCTCCATTATTTTCAGTTGGAATCTGCAGTTGCTTCCTGTTTGCTCTTTAACATCTTGCTTATGTCAAACACTGTCTGTCATTTTTGTTTCAGAGTAATATATATAAGATGTCTGAAATTTGGTTTGCATTTATTAAATTCCTCACAGCTTAAACGTAGCAGACACTGATTATTTATTTGGAATATTTATTTTAGCAAGTTTTCAGGGTCTCTACTGCCATCTCCTGGCCAGTAGTTTTCATGCCAGTATTCGCCCTAAGTTTTGAGATATCTCATAATCCTTTGTGCCCCAGAGAGTTGTTGCAGCCTCTTGCTACAGCTGATGAAAAGAAATAAAAATGTACATTTCAGTTGTATAATGTTCATTTACAATTGTCATATTTTCTCTCTGTGCTGTTTAAACCGCAGCAACTCACTGGCGCGCAAAGGATTATGGGTTAGTGTCTGAGTGTCTGGGTGCCAGTAGATCACAGTGTTCTATTTATTTTGACCCTGGTTATATCAGATGGTTGTCTAATTACAACTTGAGTTTTGGCTTTTGCAAATGCCTTTTTTTTTTACAAATAAAAAATGACATATTTTACAAAAGCACATTTATATGTAAACACAAACACACATCTCACATTAACATGTTGGTTTTTACACAGAATGAATGAGTCAACCATTCAGTGTTAGCGGAGGCACATTTTACCAATAATCCCTTTGGCATCTGTCTGTGTTTGTTACAAAACTTCATAATTAGTGCATTATTTAAAATGAAAAGATATGTTATATTTTAACTTTGTACAAATGGCAGAATTGACATTAATGGAGTTATTCTATCTGTATTAATTTGATTTATAAATCAAAACCATAGTCAAAACTGCTTTATTTTCCAAGACCTATGCTTCACTATGGCACTGCTATATGCTGTTAAGGAATAATCATGTATTTATTTGTGTGTGTGTGTGTGTGTGTGTGTGTGTGTGTGTGTGTGTGTGTGTGTGTGTGTGTGTGTGTGTGTGTGTGTGTGTGTGTGTGGAGTTGAGCTTAGCTCCTCTCAACTGTTTCACTGCTGCAAGATATGTAGTAAACAGGAGCTTCCAGCAGTGGGCAGGGCGACAGAAGTGCTGACTCATTGTTTGGGTTTGTGGTCGCCTTTGATGCTGCCAGAAGCGATCGTAGTGTTAAAACTCAAAATCAGCTTGTTAGTAGTTGCCATTGTACTGCAGACAATACTGAAAGTTATCGGTTAGCTGTAGCTTCTGATAATTTTTTGGGTGGTTTATTGGTTTACCTTCATAAAACATAACTTTTAAGGTAGCTGATTAGCTCTTATCAAAGCTAACGTTTTGGTTAGCTGTGCCCACCACTGGGAAGGGGTGAGGAAGTGACTCTCCCTGTCAAAACAAGTGATGTTGTGCTTTTAGAATGACACACAAACAACTAATCACACTTTTCGTAAGCTGTTAAATTCTTCTCTTTATTACTTTGGGAAAGTGCTGATAATGTTGTTTTAACACACAGGATAAAGACACAGGAAATAAATTAAAAGGACAAACTTAGATATGTAATACATATCAGGCTGGATGGTCAGGAATAGCAGGACACAAATGCACGGCTCAGACAAGCAGCTCTGGTTTTTAGGAAGTTTTACTATTGAAGATAGCGGTGGTCGGTACATGAGTAAGCAGTCCAGAAAAAGCAGCAGTACAAAAAACATCAGGCTAACAGGCGTGGTCGAAGCAACAGGCTGGAGGTCAGGTACACACAAAGAGACAGGTAGGACTATGGTACGCAGGAACAGAGCTGGAATGAGGGCACAAGGCACGACAAACTGGCGGGGAACAAACAAACCTGGAGAGCTTAAGTAACTGCAGGTGGTAATCAGTAAATCAGGAACAGGTGTGCATGGAAGGCACCAGAACTAGGGTGTGGCCAGAGAGAGAGAGAGAAACACCCATCACCAAGATCCAAGGGAGAGACAAGAGAAAGATAGGCAGACCCAAACAGAAAAACCCAAGCAAGAGAAGAAACCAACCAAATCCAACGAAATGCAAAAATAACAAACAGAACACCACGCAAAACTCAAACCTTGACAATACAAGGCATTTCAGAATCAGAATACCTTTTATTCATCAAGTATCCACAGAATAAAAGGAATTTGACTTCGGTTTGAGCTGCACTATGTCTGCACAACATGTATAAATATATACTAAACACTGAATAATTCAACATAAAAAAATGTACAACTGAAATGTGCAAATAAAACAATCACAACAAAGTTGCCTCAAGACGCCTCACACAAGTAACGTCTAACCTTACCAACCCCTAGTGCAAGCACACAGGTGACAGCAGTAATGAAAAACTCCCTTTGTTTGATATGAGGAACAATCTTCAAGCAGACCAGACTCAAAGGGGTGAACCTCTGCTCAGACCATGCTACAGACACACTAGACAATAAAAGTGGTGGGCACAGTTCAGCTAATCCGATAATAGATAATTATCAAAGCTAGTTTTTGCTAGCAGATTAGCTTTTCAGATAAGTTTTAAAAACATCATCGGACCAATTATCTTCTGATAAATTTAGTTCTGATAACTTTCAGTCCGATAACATTTTTTTGATGGTAAAGTGAGCAAAGGTTAATGGTCAAAAACGTTTGTAAACCCTAAAATCAAACATTTTAGTCTGTCTGTTGTGTGTTTGTGGCAGACTGGCTGCCTGTGGCTTGCTGGTAACATCATCATTCAGCGCAAAACATGATTGGCCATTCGACGCAGGGAGCATTGTGGGTCGTGTAGTTCAGGTTCACTTTGGACGGTACAGCGGGTGTTATTATCCGCTAGACACAAAAACAAAATGGACTAATGTTAACATTATTTTTTAAATTTATTTCTTTGTGGCTGATGGTATAATTTAATCGCCAAGACTCGGTGGGGAAGAGGAGCTCTCACGGCACAGCTGTGTCCGGAGGGACTTTTCTTCACTGTTTAGACACTGTTTTGGATAAAAAATGACTTATGTGGATTATTTCTTGAGATGAATCCCATTGAAACTAAAATGTAAGACTTTATATTCACTACGTGTCTTTTACTCTGCCAATCAATGCGTTAATGGACGTATTTCGGTTGTTTAAGCAGCAGGGTTCAAAGCATGTGAAAAAAGCAGCAGCTTTTTAGTTTGTAAATGACGGTGTATATAATACCAAGATAAACTGACTTCTAATACTGTGTTTTACTGCTTTTGAAAGATGATGACAGTGTTTGGGGTTTTATTTTTTATTCATTAATTTTTTGTGCATTCTTATGTGTTTCTGATCCTTGAATTTGCCCAGAAGCCCCTGCAGCGCTTAAAATGAAACTGGTTTATCAGAAGCCGACAGTGTAATTTGATGTGGCCGCATCTGAATCAATGCTAAAAGTTATCATTTATTGGTTTCTGTAATAAAGATAAATGTTTTGCAGTTTATCGGTTTAGCGTCACAAAAGATAAATTTTCAGTTATTGGATCAATGGTTGTTGAAGCTAACTTTTTGGTAAGCTCTCTCCCATCACTGGACAATACAAATATACATGAAATTTTGGGAGCCCATGCTCGTGCACAGGACGGGAGGCCTGCAGAAGATGACATGCAGTAACATCTCTGGATGGAGCTGCACCTCAAACAGAGAGGAAAAAAAAACCAGAATCAGGTGTCAGAAAGACAACAAATAAAGTATAAATTGCCAGCATTAAGCAACAAGAAAAACAGAAGAAATACGAAGGTGATCGCTGGCCACTAGCCCTAAGCTTCACTAAAAGACCCAGACTTAAAGTTGAGACCGTGGCCCACTCCGTTTCCTAATAGAATTAATTAAAAAGGGTAAAAAGCATAGTAACATACTATGCCAGTATAATAGCCATACGAAAAGGGAAAATAAGTGCATCTTAAGTCTGGACTTGAAAGTCTCTACAGAATCTGACTGTTTTATTGATGCATGGAGATCATTCCACAGAACAGGGGCACAATAAGAGAAAGCTCTGTGACCTGCAGACTTTTTATTCACTTGAGGGACACAAAGTAGTCCTGCACCCTGAGAATGCAGAGCCCAGGCTGGTATGTAGGGTTTAAGTAGGTCAGCTAAGTAGGGAGGTGCCAGTCTGAATAATTTTATAGGTTAGTAACAGAACCTTAAAATCTGATGTCACTGGGACAGGAAGCCAGTGAAGAGATGTCAAAATGGGTGTAATATGTTCAAACTTTCTGCTTTGTGTCAAACATCTGGCAGCAGCATTTTGAACCAGTTGGAGACCCCCAATGCTGGACTGCGGTAAACCAGAACATAGAACATTGCAGTAGTCCAATCTAGAAGAAATAAATGCATGAATTAGGGTCTCGGCATCAGCCATAGACAGGATGGGAGGAATCTTCACTCTATTTCGCTGGTGGAAGAAAGCACGCCCTCATAACATCTCTAATGTGGAGGTCAAAGAACAATGTAGGGTGAAAAACATGAAATTTGGGCCCCTGGCACCTTATTTACCCATAAAGTTGGTATTTTTCCCAAAAACAAAGGTTGTGAAAGGAGAGGATATTTACAAAGATTAAAATAAAGCAATTTCCGCAGAGATGGCATGATAACTGAAAAAGCTATTGAGGAAAAACATGAAATTTGGGCCTGTGGCACCTTATTTATCGCTAATGTTGGGATTTTTCCCCAAAAAGAAAGGCTGTGAAAGGAGAGGATATGGCCCCCAATTAAAATAAAGCAATTTCCCTGGAGATAGTATGATAATTGAAAAAGCTATTGAAGAAAAGCATGAAATTTGGGCCCCTAGCACCTTATTTACCCATAAAGTTGGGATTTTTGCCCAAAAAGAAAGTTTGTGAAAAGAGAGTATATATCCCCAGATTAAAATAAAGCAATTTTCCCAGAGCTCGCATGGTAATTGAAAAAGCTATTGAGGAAAAACTGTTGTGAAAGTGTAGGAACACGGACCCACAACAGGGGGCGCAAATGAACGGACAATGGAGAAGATAAATAACAAGTTTTACTATTGTGAAATGAGCACAACCAATACAACAATCAACAATTTGGGGATAAGCCGAATTCTGCTGGTGTCGTGTGGGCAGGCTCGAAGGTAGGAGACGTCCGTCCAGGTCGAACCGGAACCATCCAGATTTCCTCTGCCACCGAACCCTGGAAGTACTGGAACCGCCAAGTCCCGAATTCCCAGGTGACCACTGCCTCCGCTCGTCGGATCCGGTACTGCTGGCAAGAGAGAGCAACAACACACAGGTGTGGATGCGGCTGCACCCAGTAACACGGAGAGGGGAGAAGCTGCCTCCACCTCTCGTCCCAAAAAAGCAGGAAGGTGAGTACTTATCTAGTCACTTGGCCTGCGGTAGTCCGCTGTCCTGAAAGGTTTAACAAGTTTATCAATTAACACAGAATATGCTGCAGAGAATGTTACCTCTATCTCAAGGCGATATCTCGGCATCGAGGTGGAGACGCCATCCTGATGATATACCTCCGTGCTGAGTGGAGTCAGCTGTGTCCAGTAATGGGTGACAGCTGTCACCCTGGCTGCTCTCATCAGGCGGCAGCGCCCTCTGGTGCCTGGAGCCCGCACTCCAGGCAGGGCGCCCTCTGGTGGTGGTGGGCCAGCAGTACCTCCTCTTCAGCGGCCCACACAACAGGACCCCCCCCTCAACGGGCGCCTCCTGGCGCACGACCGGGCTTGTCCGGATGGCGACGGTAGAAGTCGGCCAGGAGGGCCGGGTCCAGGATGAAGCTCTTCTTCACCCAGGAGCGTTCTTCGGGGCCGTACCCCTCCCAGTCCACCAGGTACTGAAAACCCCGGCCCATTCGACGGACATCGAGGAGCCGGCGCACGGTCCAAGCCGGTTCCCCGTCGATGATCCGGGCAGGAGGTGGTGCCGGACCCGGGGTGCAGAGGGGTGAGGTGTGATGGGGTTTTATCCGGGAGACATGAAACACTGGGTGAATCCGCAGCGAGGCCGGAAGCTGAAGCCTCACTGCGGCGGGATTGATGACTTTGAGGATCTTGAAGGGACCGATGTATCGTTCTTGGAGCTTGGGGGAGTCCACTTGAAGGGGAATGTCCTTGGTGGACAACCACACTTCCTGCCCAGGACGATACGTGGGGGCCGGGGCCCGCCGCCGGTCTGCATGTTTCTTCGCCCTTGTCCGGGCCTTCAACAAAGCAGAGCGGGCGGCACGCCACACCCGACGGCACTTCCGTAGGTGGGCCTGGACCGAGGGCACACCGACCTCTCCCTCGACCACCGGAAACAAGGGGGGCTGATACCCCAAGCACACCTCAAACGGGGAGAGGCCGGTGGCTGATGACACTTGGCTGTTGTGGGCGTACTCGATCCAGGCCAGGTGGGTACTCCAGGCCGTCGGGTGCACGGCTGTCACACAGTGTAGTGTCTGCTCCAATTCTTGGTTGGCCCGCTCTGCTTGCCCGTTGGTCTGGGGGTGGTACCCGGACGAAAGGCTGACCGAGGCCCCCAGTTCCCGGCAGAAGCTCCTCCAAACGTGTGAGGTAAACTGGGGACCGCGATCGGAGACGATGTCTGATGGTATACCATGCAGACGGACGACGTGGTGGACCAGGAGGTCCGCTGTCTCCTGGGCCGTTGGGAGCTTCGGGAGGGCCACGAAGTGGGCCGCCTTGGAGAAACGGTCCACTATCGTGAAGACGACGGTGTTTCCCTGGGACGGCGGGAGACCCGTGACAAAGTCCAGGCCGATGTGGGACCAGGGGCGATGAGGCACGGGCAGTGGCTGTAGCTGCCCTGAGGTCTTTCTGTGGTCGGCCTTGCCCCTGGCGCAGGTGGTACAGGCCTGGACGTAGTCCCGGACGTCGGCCTCCAGGGATGCCCACCAGAAGCGTTGCCGGACGACTGTCACGGTCCTTCGCACCCCAGGGTGACAGGAGAGTTTAGAACCGTGACAGAAGTCCAGGACTGCAGCCCTAGCTTCTGGTGGGATGTATAGTCTGTTCTTTGGTCCGTTTCCGGGGTCCGGGTCACGGGTCAGGGCCTCCCGGACGGTCTTCTCCACGTCCCAGGTGAGGGCGGCCACGATAGCGGACTCCGGGATGATGGGATCCGGGGGATCCGACGGTTCCGTTTTGACTTCGTCTTCGTGCACCCGGGACAATGCATCCGATCTTTGATTCTTGGTCCCGGGACGGTAGGTAATCCGGAAGTCAAAACGGCCAAAGAACAGTGACCAGCGGGCTTGCCTGGGGTTCAGCCGCTTGGCGGTCCTGATGTACTCCAGGTTCCGATGGTCAGTGAAACCGTGAATGGCACGGCTGTTCCCTCCAACAGATGTCTCCACTCTTCGAGGGCCTCTTTCACAGCAAGGAGTTCCCGATTGCCGACGTCATAGTTCCGTTCAGCGGGGGTCAACCTGCGGGAAAAATAGGCACACGGGTGAAGGACCTTATCGGCCTTCCCGCTCTGGGAGAGCACCGCTCCTATCCCTGAGTCCGAGGCATCCACTTCAACCACTAACTGGCGGCTAGGATCGGGCTGCACCAGAACTGGTGCAGACGAAAAGCGCCGTTTCAACTCCTTGAACGCGGCTTCGCACCGATCCGACCAGGTGAAGGGGACTTTTGGTGAGGTCAGGGCTGTCAGGGGGCTAACTACCTGACTGTAGCCCTTAAAGAACCTCCTGTAGAAATTAGCAAAGCCGAGGAACTGTTGCAGCTTCCTACGGCTTGTGGGTTGGGGCCAATCTCTCACCGCCGCAACCTTGGCCGGATCAGGGGCGACGGAGTTGGAGGAGATGATAAACCCCAGGAAGGACAAAGAAGTGCGGTGGAATTCCGGATCAACCCGGCAGCTAATGAGTCCCGGATGTAGGTCTCCATTGATTCACGCTCCGGCCGTGAGAGGTTGTACAGCCTACTGGACGGGAACTCACTGCCTGGAACCAAATCAATGGCACAATCATACGGGCGGTGGGGAGGAAGCGTGAGAGCCAGTTCCTTGCTGAACACGTCAGCGAGGTCATGGTACTCCGCCGGCACCGCCTTCAGATTGGGCGGGACTCAGACCTCCTCCTTAGCTTGGGAGCCGGGAGGAACCGAGGAACCTAGACACTCCCGATGGCAGGTTTCGCTCCACTGAACCACTACCCCGGACGGCCAATCGATCCGGGGATTGTGTTTTAGCATCCAGGGAAAACCCAAAACCACACGGGAGGTGGCCTGAGTCACAAAGAACTCGATCACCTCCCGGTGGTTACCTGACACCACCAGAGTTACTGGAGGTGTCTTATGCGTGATTGGTGGGAGTAGGGAGCCATCTAGTGCCCGAACCTGCACAGGCGAGGTAAGAGCCACCAGAGGGAGCCCTATCTCCCTCGCCCATCTACTGTCTAGCAGATTCCCCTCGGAGCCCGTGTCCACCAGTGCTGGGGCCTTCAGGGTTGAATCCTCAAACAGGATCGTGACTGGGAGTCGTGTGGCAATGTGGGTGTGTCCCACGTGAATGTTTCGGCCCACCCCTGGCCCAGTCTCTAGGGGCGGGCGTTGGAGTCTTAATCGCTCGGGGCAGTCGTTTGCCAGATGCTCAATCGAGCCACAAACAAAACAAGCTCCGTGGGCCCGCCTCCTTTGTGCTCCAGGTGCCCTAAATGTTGCCCTGCTCGTGTCCATAGCTTCGTCAGCAGGGGGAGCCGTAGGCGCACGGAGCGCAGGAACAGAGGAGCGTGGGGAGGGCGGAGCTCGGTCGGAACCGGAAGGGAGAGGGACGACGCGTGCCTGGCCACGCCCTTCGCCTCGTTCCCGACGGCGTTCCTCTAGCCGGTTGTCGAGTCGTATGACTAGATCGATGAGCCCATCTAAATCCCGCGGTTCGTCCTTCGCCACCAGGTGCTCTTTTAGGACCAGTGACAGTCCGTTTACAAAGGCGGCGCGGAGGGCAGTGCTATTCCAGCCGGATCTCGCCACCGCGATGCGGAAGGCGACTGCATAGGCAGCTGCGCTCCGACGCCCCTGTCTTATTGACAGTAGCGCGGTTGAAGCGGTCTCTCCTCTATTGGGATGATCGAACACCGTTCTGAGCTCCCGCACAAACCCATCGTATGTATGAAGGAGCCGTGAGTTCTGCTCCCAGAGCACTGTAGCCCAAGCGCGTGCCTCCCCGCGAAGCAGGTTTATTACATAAGCTACTTTGCTAGCGTCAGTCGCGTACATCACGGGACGCTGTGCGAAGATGAGCGAACACTCTTCAGTGGCCCACACAACAAAAACTTGAAATTTGGACCTCTGACACATTATTTGCCCCTAATGTTGGGATTTTTCAAAAAAATGTCCTTGCACGGCTCTGGAACACGTTGCACTGTTCACCTTTGTACTAACAACCAGACAAAGTTAAATCAGCGGCTACAGCAATGATGTTTTTAACGTGCAGCCAGACTAAGAGAGTTTCCACCACTGACCGAGATGAGGAACCCAGAAGGATGTGGGTGAAAAAAAAACTCAACCTGAAAAGACCATCTAAAATGTTATACGTGTGCTATTTTCACTTTGTTGACAAAAAAGCCCACCGAGGAACATCTTAGTTTGTGGTTGGGATATGACAAAGCACTGGAGAAGATAAAGATGATTGACAGCAGTGTCACCAGAATAACAGGTATGATTTCATGTGTAAGGAGGACAAATCACTGTAATATTAATCATTAGCAACAACATGTATCACCCTTTTCTGAACAGTTAAAATGTAACATGCATTTGGGCTGTTGGTCAGGATGAACCTAAAAATACCATAATTTCAGTACAGTTCTGTTTCTTTCACCTGATACTGAAACTCAAACCCAGGCTTGGTGCTGAGGGATTTTAAGGCTTCTGCTTAAGGTAAATAAGTTGTGTCCCAAAACCTCTTTTAGCAGAATGAGACCGACCTTATTACTGTGCAGGTCCTGATACTCCTCAGAGCTTTTCAGATTGTTCATTGCCTCCTGTCCGGAGCGAGAGCTAAGAAAGTAGCTGAAAATGCTACCCTATGTTGTCTTAGGCCATTTCTTCATGTCGTGCTCCCAACTCTCTATATTTGTAGACAGCGGGATTGTAATGTTGTCTCGTTTGAGCTGTGACAGCTGCTATTTATGTCTCTAACCCTCGTAGAAAGCGGATTTGTGTGAACAGTTTACATGTAAACAAGCGTTGCTTCCAGTTCTTAGCGAAAGTCTCACCCATAATTCAAGCAAAGCCTCACTGGGGCTCACAATAAGGTAGATAGGCAAGAGCCGGTGCTCTGTCGAGACGTGCAGTCTTGTCGAATTTTGTGCCTCATAGCATAAAGCAACAGTTCCATGGGTTGGGGTGACCTAACCCCACCGAATTGCGCGCCCTGTCGTGCTTCACTTTCATTCACTGACTGATTCTTGGCCAAGTTAGCTTATATTGACGGGCAAATAAATGTATAAGCTGTTCATCCGAACACAGTAATGTGTAAAATGTACTCGCTAGTAAAAGTATTCTTAACCTGGAGGCTATTTTTTTATTATTGCGATAATCGTTCATCACAAGAATCCTCAAATATTTGTTCCTCAATGTCTTTTGAACTTTTTTGGACAGAGAAATTATTATAATTAAAGTTCAGTTGATACTGGACCCATAGGAAAAACATGTACAATAAAAATATTAGTTTCAGCTTACAATAAAATGTAGTGTTGTGATTCCAGCATTTTAAAGACCTTTTAAACTTGTACAATGTTTATTAATTACTGTGATAGTATTGTTAATTTCAATTATGATGGCAAAGATAATCTTGATAGAAACAATTTATATACTCCTATGCCTACTATACAGATTTGTAAATTGCAGTGTACATTTCTCAAAACTGCATTTTGCTAAAATAATTAATACATTTTGTTGCTAAACTTGATGTGTGAGGTGTTAAAGCACATACGCAGTAGAACTCATTTCGATGGGACACATGAAAATTATTTAATAAATGAAGGCTCATAAAGTCATATAAAATACATATTCATTAAATAAAGATAAATATAAGGTGGGAGTAGCTTATTTCTACAGGTGAACTATACATATACAGTAATGCTCCTAACGAAAAAATACAGAAAATGCACTCACTATAGGTGTAAATACACTGAATACAATTCATTTAAAACTTACCGCCTCGTAACTTGGGGTGGCTTATTTTTTACAGGCAACTTAAACAATGTAAGAACTCCTAATGTTGTGGGCTTATATATTATAAGAAAAGTACTCAGCATAAAAAAGGCTAAATAAGAATTTATCTATGAATGACCATTATTGTAGTTAATGTAGGCTGTGCTATGTATTTACTTAATGAGCTGTCTATGTAAAAGTCAGTTGGCTGCCTGTGTCAGAATCAGAATCACCTTTTACTGTCAGTGTAATTTACATTACGAGATTTGAGTGCAACTCCAAAAAGGTGCTTTCCGTGGTGCGAGTAATTTTTAGCCAAATAAAAGATAGTGAAATTTAACAGTATATTATTCAGAGTATATGTACAACTAATATAAACACAAGGTAAAATAAAATAAATGAAATGTGGACCAAGTAAAATGTAAAACGAGAATTATATACAACTGTGGAATCATATTGCATGGGAATATTGCACATGGTTTACAGATATTGCACAATAAACTTGAAGGTGAGTGATCTGTTTTTGTTCAGAGCAGTGATCGTTCTGGGGAGAAAGCTGTCCCTGAGTCTGTTTGTCCTAGTTTTGATTGACCTATACCGTTGGCCGGAGGGTCATAGGTCAAACAGGTGGTTGCTGGGGTGAGATGTGTCTTTGCAGATGCTGGCAGCTCTGCTGAGGTAGCGAGAGCTGGCAATGTCTTCCAGGCTGGGCAGAGAGCAGCCAGTGATCCTCTGGGCCATTTTGATCACCCTCTGCGGCGCTCTCCTGTCTGCTGCTGTGCACCCCCCGTACCACACTGTGATGCAGTACATCAGGATGCTCTCAATGGTGGCTCTGTAGAACAACGCCAGCAGCTTCTCCTCCAGATTGTTTCTCCTGAGCAAGTGGAGTCGCTGCTGGGCTTTCTTCACCACCACTGTGGTGTTGGCAGTCCAAGAGAGGCTGTCAGAGAGCTGCACTCCCAGGAACCTATGTAGGTGTCCACATGGCCCGACTCGGATTTTGATCAAATTTTCAGCAATTACCCTTCAAATAGATTGATTAGGCATGGTAAAGTTTGTTTTTCCATCAGGCAAAATTTTAAGTGAGTTTTGGTCAATTCAAAATTTAATGTCAAAACAGCCTGAAATCTCATTACATTAAAATATATAGTAAAAATGCCCAAATTTGAGGCAACACTGCCCCTCTAGAAGCACATGGTTTGAAAAACTGGCTATGCGGTATCATCAACCATCATCCAGATATCAAAGATTCATTGTCCGTCTAGCGGAACTTTTCTATATATTTCAGTTAATCAAACTTTTCGAAATTCATATGTTGCCCTCCCAGGGTCAAATTCTCAAGGGGGGAAATTGAAAAATGCTCATAAACTACTTGATATATCTCAGTGAGGTATTGTTTTGTATGTTTCTGGATTTTGGAAGTTCATTTATGGGGTCGTTTGTGTAGTCCAAGGTCAAGGTCATGTTATATCAGCGTTCAGCAGCTCCGGCTCCAGGGATCACAGAATTCACAGTAGACAGTTCTTGAGAAGACTGGGAAAAAAAAGCCACCAAGACAACACAGAAGAAGTTATAGGCTTATGTGACTGATTGGACAAATTCTTCAAAGTGCAAGTTTTGCATTTTGTATCGCCAGTTATACAGTTTCATGATGAAGTGGTGTAGAGGAGGATTTTCTTAAAAAAAGACCCAATACTTCAGCTACAATTTGCCAGAAAGTACATCTGAGATGCAAACCTAGATTTGATGTTTTGGTGAAAGAAACTTTTGTATTTCTTCATAATTGATGTAAAGCAAGTCCAAGACATATTCAGTGACTTGGAAATGTTTGTTTCCATCAACTGACTTGTCTGAAAAAAAAAATGGCAATAAAACTATTTCCAGGTATTTTCAAGTAGAGATTTACTTTCAGTTTGACTTTTTGAGAATTTTTTTCTCTTTATATTTTTCTGTTTCTTGTATTTGAAATGACTAATGCTTACAAAGGCATGGGGGAGGGAAGCGGAGCGCCGCCCCCCCAAGAAGCTGAAAAGAAAACAGACATTGAGGGTCCAGCTGTATAACCAAGTGAGAAAATCCATAAAATCAACACAAAATCCTTATAACCTCTAAATCACACCAAAATCAGTTTATTACAGTACACACAACCACATAGCAGTATCACATAACTGGGTTTTTGTCCACATATTATGAGTTGCCACAATGACATTAAAGTCAGGATCATTAGTTTTTCCTCCACAGTTGAATTTCAAACAATAGAGATCTAGTATTCATGTGTCAAGCTGAATTTTATAGAACTGAATGTGTCAAATTTAATAATTTTTTATAGAAACAAGAACTGTGTGTCACTAGGGGAAATACATTAATAAAATTAAAAATAAATCAAATATAATGAACAAAATAAAACATACCTCAGAACTTCATCAAGTGGATCGAAAATCACCTTGTCAGTGCCGATGTTGCAGACTGGCATGTTGATGATCCTTGACTTCGCCCCTGTGTTTATTACGGATGGGTATCGATAAGATTTTATCGCTATTGATACCATTATCGATTCCACTTATTGATCCGATTCCTTATCGATTCCCTTATCGATATCTCTTGTGAATTTTTTGTGTTCTAAAAGTAGGCTTTACAGGTTTTCTATGTCAGAGGGTCAAAGAGCTTTTTCTTATCGTGCACCCGCTCTGTGGAACGGTCTTCCTGTGACCGTGAGACAGTCAGAGTCCGTGGACATTTTTAAGTCAAGACTTAAAGCCTGTTTTTATTCTCTTTCTTATGAATAGTTTTTATTTTTTTATCTGTTTTATTCTTTTACTTCTGTTTTTAATTATTTATGTATTTGAATTTTTTAATTTTTATTCATTTATTTTAATTTTTTATGTTGAACTGTTCTATGTGAGGTGCCTTGAGACAGATTTTGTTGTGATTTGGTGCTTTATAAGCTGATTAAATTGACATTGAATTGAAATTGAACAACATTTCATTGAGTCTTAAAGAAAATAAATATGAAATTGGTCACTGGATCTTTAAACTTTGGACATAATAAACTCTACATGATGGATCCTTGATCTCTGGACATAAATAGGAATAAACAAAATCTGTAGTTATTGTCTAAAGCATTTCCTTTCAGACATTATTGGCATAAATGTCTTTCCATTTGTCTGAGCTGAGCTCTTGCAGCTGCTGTGCTTCACGTCAGGATGAAATTTGTAAAGAAATACAGCACGTCTCATTTTGGGAGGAAAAAAAAAACGTTTTAGTGGATTGTAGTTTCTTGTCTGTAATACAATGTAAGAGGTGTCATTTTATTTAAAGCGGTGATTCGTTTTGAAGTTACTAATTCTGAGTGGACTCTGTCTCGCAGCATTTGGAGCTGTGCCAACAGAACAGAGGACGATTCTCATTTCTTCACTGCAACAAGAGTCCCAGTTAGTGACTTTAATACGCACAAAAGTGATTCACGGTATTTTAGTGGTTTTGACAGGGGTTAAGAAGCGGACTTGCCGCTTCTGGAGAGCAGCGAATCAAAGAACCAACGAACTAGTGTATTGAAGCATTGCTTCATTGATTCACGCTTCAAAGTGGAGTCGCGCTGCAGAAACGGTTTGATTACAGAGTCGCTGCAGACTAAACCCTGAATATCCGTAAGACTTTTATTTGCACGTCCGTATGACTCTGAAACTCGGAAAAATCCGTATAATTTACGGACAATCCGTATAAGTTGACATGTATGGGGTAAAAAAGAAAATGCTTAAAAAAGGTGGGGAGTCTTAGAGGGGGAGGGCTCCCCCAGAAGCTGAAATGTTTTAGCCATGCTAAAGCTCCCTTGAAGCATTTGCTCCAAAAAGTCTGAAGGCCTAAATGACATGGTGAGATGCTGAAGAGCTTCACTCGTTCATATACATATACATATTACATCAAGAACAAGGTCTGAAGTATCAGCAGTCACTGAAATGTTTATTTCTGATGCATTGTGATGAGAGGCTACATACCAATAAAATCCAGTGGGAGCCTACATTCAGAGGGCAAATCCATTTTTCGTGTGGTGGCAATTTAATCTGAGGTATGCTTTGATGACACATTAATTAATGGTATGCATACTTAGGCAACGGTTTTCAAAATTCCCTTTCTGAGTGCCTTGAAACTGCTATGTACAAGCAGACTGGATGCTACCACAGCATTCAGATGATAAACAGGGATCTGTTAAAATAAGCTTATATCACTTAAATGTTGTACACAGAGGAAGAAAACAAAAAAGCATTGATTTGCCTGCTCTTTCTCCACAAGAATATGGATATATGTATCTACTGTAACACTATAAACACATGACTTGTAGCATAGCAATGACTGAATAATCTTGTGTTTTCAGACCTGAGTGAACAAATGAGTAGCATCTAACCTCATCAGTCAGCCGATGTGACCCCTGAAGAATTCGATAGGATGTGTCATACAACATATAAGGGCCAACAACTGCTTCCACTTTTCCAACATTGTCTTATAATTCCTCCCGGTTATTTTTGTAATATACTGCCCCTTACAAAGAACCAAATTGATATATTCCACAGTTTCAATTTATTGAAAGTCACACTGAAAACCAGGCCCGGGTCCCCAGAGACACAGCCCACACACAGACTCCATCTTCTGAAAGACCTCAAACATGGCCGTCAAAATGCTTTCATACAAGACAATGTAGGCGGTACAGTGTGGTGGGTTTTAGTCTCGCAATCCTAATTTACTGGCTCCCCACAGACAATGGAATGCGTAATGGAAGTGAAACAGCTTCTTTTGCTGAGATTTTGAACCAGGTTCCAGGCATTTCTAAACAAAAGCAATACTTGATAACTAACATAAAATGATAGAATAAGGAATTAGCACAAATATTATGAAACAACCTCCCCCTCTTGACATGACACTGTCATGTCAACAAGTAAAGATAATTTTGGATTAATTCGGTTCTCATTTATGATCCAATATTCCAATCGAATCATTTTTCTGCCAGACATGTAGGCACATAGACAACCATCAGTCGACCCCATCCTGATGCTCCCTCACGGTGCACACATAATGAGTCAGGACCTCACTGAGACATCAAAGTAATCGTGGCTATGCCTCTTAGGTTGTCCCAAGTTATGAGGTGGGATCTCACCCATCATAAGCTATCCAGCCTTCCATACTCGACTGATACAACATGCCAACAAAGCAGGAGTGAGAGGGAACCACCATTCAAGGTGTCACATTCAAATTGTCACTGATTTTTAAATTCAGGACATTGAATGTGAATTGAATTATCTCCCCATTAGTTTCCCCAAAGATTGATCTACTGCAGGGGTTTTCAAAGTGTTTGAGAATGAGCTCCCCCTCAGCGAACAAATGAATAGCTGTGCCCCACGACACACATACACACAATTTCAATATCTTTGTGTGTTTCTTTTTATTCTTTTACACATCTTAAACCACTTTTAAAAGTATTGTGAATTTTTAAGGAACTGTCTATGCCAGTGGTTTTCAACTGTGAGGTGCGCTCCCCTATGGGGTGCCAGAGTTCTTCAGGGGAACGCGAGGGATAGGTATCATGAACCAGTTCTTTTCAGAAATCATTAAGAACTGATTCGATCCACCAACATCAATAGCCTTTTTGCTTAACGAGTCCCTTATCGATTCTTCAGAGTGGCCATTGTTTTTGAGGGTGTTTTATCTGGAAAATGATAATTTCTTTACGTTGATTACAGACCCTGCAGCAGGTCTGTAATCAGCCGGTTCTGTAACGGCTCCGCTTTGAAGCTTGAAACAGTGAAGCAGTTCTCCAACCCTCCGCTTTGTTGGTTCATTGCTTCGCTGCTTTTCAGAAGCGACAAGTCCGCTTCTTAACCCCTCTGAAAGCCATTTAAAAAGGTCACTCGTGAGCCACTTTTGTGCAGATTGAAGTTACTAACTGGGACTCATGTCTTGTTGCAGGTAAGAAACGAGAATCATCCTCCGTTCTGTTCGCGCTGCGCCACTCTCTGCTGAGACAGAGTCCGGTCGGAATTAATAACTTCAAAGCGAATCACGTAGCTTCGCACCTATTGCTCGCAGAAACTTCATATTTGGTGGGTACATGCCTTGGAGGAGTACTTCGCATGGGTTCGAAGGCCAGTGACCTTGAACTACTGTTAAAAAATTACCAATAGTTGCATTTGTTCGAAGGCTACTGACTTTTTATGATCACTGTTGGCCACATCCTCTAAATAAATAAAATGTCAATCTCCAATTTTTCCACTGTGTATCCCAGTTTACATCAAACACATGAGGGTTCAACCCATACCTACCCCACATGTACATATTACTGCACTTTACATGGAAAATAGTACTGTGTGCGGGGCATTTCGTGACGAATGTCTCTAGTGTTTAGTTATGTGCAGAGATCAAGAATCCAGTGACCAATTTCATATTTATTTACTTGAAGACTCAATAAAATGTTATTGACATAGAAAACCTGTAAAGCCTACTTTTAGAACACTGAAAATTCACAGGAGGTATTGATAAGGAATCGGATCGATTAGCGGAATCGATCATGGCATCAATATTGATAAAATATTATCAATACCCATCCCTTATTATTTATGTTAAAATGTATTAGTTATGCCAAAGACATTTAAAAACACACAGAGATGTTTAAATATTTAAAAAAAAAAAACGATGTTTAAAATATGACAAAAGATAAAAAATAATAGAGAAAGTTCTTTAAAAACACGTTTAAAATTTGTGAAATAATAGAAAGTTCTTTAAAAACATGTTTAAAATGTTTACAAAGGCTGTAAAATGTGTAAATACATAGACAGTTCCTTAAAAACACACAAATACTTTTAAAATGTGTTTAAGATGTGTCAAAGAATAAAAAGAAACACATAAAGATGTTGAAATTGTGTTTATGGGTGATTCTTAGACTACAGGCACTTAATATGTCCTTTGATCATATTGTATGAAAACAGAAAAAAAAGGGGAAATTTCACACTTTTATAGTTATATTTACAATGAAAGTGTGTTAAGAAATTTGTTCTAGTAGTCTATGATGACTTTTTCACCTTTTTCAGCATCATTATATGCAAATATGCCGTTTTGTGCTTGTCCACACCCAGACTTTTGATCTTCAATGATAAAAATGAATGGTAAAGAAATGTTTTTTCTAATGTTTTAAAATATCTCAATAAAATATCAGTAAAATAATCAAAACATAATTGGGGTATTCAATGTCATATAACTGTTGTGATTTTTTTAAACAAAATGTAGTTGTCCCACACTATTGCCGTAATTTCCACCACAACACTGTAATGTCCCTTTAAACAGTTTGTATGAAAGATTGTTTGGGTAGTTTCTATGGAGATAAACAGTGACATCAGAGCACATGTATATAGTGCCAAATCACAACAAACAGTTGCCCCAAGGCGCTTTATATTGTAAGGCAATGGTGTGGTGGAAATTACATTTACAAGGCCAATAGTACCCGTAGTTAAAGAATCACCCGTATGCATGTCTGTGGGGGGAGGGGGGTGCCTCACTCTCCCACACTTGGAAAACCCCTGCTTTAGAATAATCAAAAAAGTTACCTACAAACACAGTTGAACCTACAAGGAATAGTCATAGATCGAGGGGGGACGTACTGCTTATATGTATACTTGTATACATATACTTGTATCTCTCTCGTTGCTTATACATTATTTTTGATAGTTTTATTTGTGCTAAATAAATCAAAATCAAGTCAAAAGTGTTAAAGTATTTAAAAATTGACAAACGGACATTCAACAGTCAACAGTCCTATCCACTAAATTTTAGTGGCTCGATCGGTGTCAATTTGTATGGCCAAATTTATTCACATCTTTTATTTTAAAATCAGTTAGCATTTTAGCAGCTAACACAAATTGAATGCAGCCCCCACATTTCACTGACCATAAATCATCATCATCGATAGAACAAAGACCAAACTACGCACAACAATGATCCACGTTGAATAAAAAAAAAAAGCCATCATTTAAAAGCCACCAGGCAATGACCCCGTTTTCCCCAAACATCCATGTTAAAACAACAGAAAAGACAAAGTCCGCGGTTTGTTACAAATACACATTAAAACTAAAGTTTTTACTCAAAGCGTCCCCCCCCCCCCCAAAAAAAGAAAAAAAAAATTAAACAAACAACATCACATTTAAACAAACAGACAAACATGGATCTAAACCAACATTACTGAAGGGGAAATTTGCATGCATTATGAGAAGCACTTAAAACAATCCTTTACACACAAGACTATTAAATAAACACCATCCCAAAAATAAACTTTACCCCAGCCTCGTTGTCCTACACCCAGACAAATCCCACAGAACCGAACAGAATTCACACCATCAGGGAACCCTCTGTAGCGGAAAAACCACACACACCACACACACATGAAAATTAACAGTCAGTCGGAACTAATTACCAAGGTGAATCACTCCTTGATAATTTGTCCCTCATCCTCCATCCCCAGACCTCCACTTCCGGCAAGGAGGACCCTCCACTCCCCTGCTTCGATAATTTCTCAGCATCAGCCGGACCACGAACCACGGCTGGACTTGACCCCCAACTCATAAAATTACCATAAATATCAGAAAAGAAGGAAAGAAAAAAAAATTCCAATGTGACTTTCAACAACTGTCTAGGTTAACTACGAAAATTTTGGACGCAGACCATCACTTTAATACAACTAACGTCAGTTAGTCAAGTAGTCAATACTGCAGAAATTCGATTATAACAGCCAACCAAACTGTTGGTTGCAAAACATCGTATGGCCATTGACAGTTTTACATCTGGGTCTGGTACACCAATTGTAATTCCTCCCAGTTCTTTTTGTAATATACTGCACCTTACAAAGAACCAAATAGATATACAACCCCTGGCAATAATTATGGAATCACCGGCCTTGGAGGATGTTCATTCAGTTGTTTAATTTTGTAGAAAAAAAGCAGATCACAGACATGACACAAAACTAAAGTCATTTCAAATGGCAACTTTCTGGCTTTAAGAAACACTATAAGAAATCAAGAAAAAAAGATTGTGGCAGTCAGTAACGGTTACTTTTTAGACCAAGCAGAGGAAAAAAATGGAATCACTCAATTCTGAGGAATAAATTATGGAATCACCCTGTAAATTTCATCCCCAAAACTAACACCTGCATCAAATCAGATCTGCTCGTTAACATTGACCCTATGTGTCTTTTGCAAGGAATGTTTTCACAGTTTTTGCTCTATGGCAAGATGCATTATCATCTTGAAAAATGATTTCATCATCCCCAAACATCCTTTCAATTGTCCAAAATATCAACGTAAACTTGTGCATTTATTGATGATGTAATGACAGCCATCTCCCCAGTGCCTTTACCTGACATGCAGCCCCATATCATCAATGACTGTAGAAATTTACATGTTCTCTTCAGGCAGTCATCTTTATAAATCCCATTGGAACGGCACCAAACAAAAGTTCCAGCATCATCACCTTGTCCAATGCAGATTCGAGATTCATCACTGAATATGACTTTCATCCAGTCATCCACAGTCCACGATTGCTTTTCCTTAGCCCATTGTAACCTTGTTTTTTTCTGTTTAGGTGTTAATGATGGCTTTTCGTTTAGCTTTTCTGTATGTAAATCCCATTTCCTTTAGGCGGTTTCTTACAGTTCGGTCACAGACGCTGACTCCAGTTTCCTCCCATTCATTCCACATTTGTTTTGTTGTGCATTTTTCGATTTTTGAGACATATTGCTCTAAGTTTTCTGTCTTGATGCTTTGATGTCTTCCTTGGTCTACCAGTATGTTTGCCTTTAACAACCTTCCCATGTTGTTTGTATTTGGTCCAGAGTTTAGACACAGCTGACTGTGAACAACCAACATCTTTTGCAACATTGCATGATGATTTACCCTCTTTTAAGAGTTTGATAATCCTCTCCTTTGTTTCAATTGACATCTCTCGTGTTGGAGCCATGATTCATGTCAGTCCACTTGGTGCAACAGCTCTCCAAGGTGTGATCACTCCTTTTTAGATGCAGACTAACAAGCAGATCTGATTTGATGGAGGTGTTAGTTTTTGGGATGAAAATTTACAGGGTGATTCCATAATTTATTCCTCAGAATTGAGTGAGTCCATATTTTTTTCCTCTGCTTGGTCTAAAAAAAATCAGAAAATTGCACATGCACAATGGAAGTGAAACTTAACTTTTTTGCTAAGCCTTTGAACCAGGTTTCAGGCACTTCTAAAGAAAAGCAAATACTTGATAACTAACATAAAATAATAGAATAAGGAATTAGCAGAGATATTATCTAACAATCTGAAGCCCAAATCTTTCTGACTACAATAATAATAAAAAGAAAAATCATTCAGCAATAGAGTTGGGTGAGATACCATAATGTGCCATAACTATTGATAAATACATACAGTACATGTAATGTGCATTAAACAGGAGCCTGTTTCAGAAAGGAGTTTCACACAACTATGACCAAATAAGGACATCACTGAGTTGAGACAGAGTTTTCTTTGGTGTACAGCATGCACATGCAAATTTTTACTTTTTAAAATTGAAATGACACTTACTCCTGTTGTGTTTTCAGGTAAAGATAAAACTTACATGGGTTTTCTTTGGTGTGTTTTCCCTCTGTATGTTTTTGCTCGTTTTTCTTCGGTGTGGGTTTTCCTTGGTCATGGAGTTCAACTCTACACGGCTGAAGTCTTCAAGTTCATTGTAGAAAGAAATGCGCATGCGCAGTTACTCGGTAAAGAGAGGCACGTAAACTCGACGGGGGGAGGTGTGAAAGTCTGGGTAGAAAGAACTGAGCATGCGTGCACATGCACAGTTGTGCTTTGGCTGGCCTCTCAACAGGAAAGACATCGGGACAACTGTTATGGTTTGACACCAACCTAACAAACTTGCGCAAATTCAAGTTAAGACAAAATAGTTAGTCTTTGCATTTGTTGTTGTGCCTCTATGAAGTGTGTACTGTTTGTGGTGAACACAGGTTATTACAGTTGTATTTGAACTCTTTCATGGAAGTGGACAAAGCTTTTTCATTCAGTGTGGTTTTCATAATGGAATGTGTGACATGCACAGGTGTGTGTAGATGGATACATGCAGGAGAAACCACTTGATTTACAGTTAAAGAAATTTTGAGACTTTACGCACAGTAGTAACTTGTAAAGTGAGATTTCCCTCTGAGGTTATTTTTTTTTTTTAATCTTTTTCAGAAAGACACTAAGTGGTGAAGATGATGCACCAGAAAGCTGAGTTCCCTCTCACCTACATCGCTGAAATCAACTGCCAGGTAATGAATCATTCAGTTGGTAAACTTAGAAACTACAGTCACATAATTTTATTCAAGTAGCACGCGTATCGATAACCAAGTAAGGATTTTATTTACTGCACAAAATGTCAATCGGTTGTGGGGGTGCCCTGTTAGTCCCTGTCTGTGTGTCATGTCCTGTTAGTCTGTCGTGTTAAGGTCATGTCTGTCTCCTGTGTGGCGTGGGTCTGGATCAGGATCTGATGTCTGTGTATGGATTGTTCTCCTCATCTGTCAGTCATGTGTGAGTGTGTGTGAGCACACCTCTGTCTGTGTTTGTGTTTTGGTGTGTGGACGTGTGAGTGTGTCTTACCTCTTTGTTATGATTAGGGGTCCGGACAGAACCGGACCATTACAGGTGATCAGTGGTGGGCACAGCTAACCAAAAAGTTAGCTTCGATAACCATTAATCCGATAACTGAAAAGTTATCTTTTATGATGCTAAACCGATAAAATGTTAAAAAATGTAACTTTATTACAGATAGCCGATAACCGATAACTTTTAGTATTGATTCAGGTGCGGCCATATCAGATTACACTGTTGGCTTCTGATGAACCTGTTTCACTTTCACTTTTCGCTGTTGGGTAAATTCAAGGATCACAAACACATGAGCACGCACAAAAATGAATGAATAAAAAATAAAACCCCCGAACTGTTATATGGCTGGGGGGGCCTGGCTGCCGGTTTGTTTCTGTTTTTTGGTTTTCCTCCCAGGTGGCGTGCGTTTGGGACTGAGTGGCTGTGTTGCTGAGGCTGTCAGGACCTCACCCTGATCACCTGCGACTCGTCAGGACTCACAGCTGTAGTGCATCTGCATGGATTGGAACATGTTGGCATTTAAGACTGGACTGCACAGTGTGTATTGCCAGAGACTCGACCTTGTGACCAGACGGGTGAGATCGTCGTCTCGGGAGCCATCTCGTCAACAGCGGATGCTGAGAACGTCCAGGTTTGATGCACAGTCTGTGAAAGAGGAGGGGGTGAGGTCTCACGCTCGTCAGCACACCCTGAGGTACGTTAGATTTTGTGACTAACAGTTATACAGTCAGTAAATGTGGTGTCCCTCACACCTTATTGTATTGAGCTGTTTGTTAGTCATGTATCAGCTTCCACTGCAGTGGAGTTTTGTGAACTGGATGTTCCATGCCTGCAGGTTGGGAAGCTGATTAGTAATCAAGCCAGGAAGTGTTTGCTGTTTGTACACCTTTAAGTGTTCTGTGTGTAGAGTGTGGACTCACATAATGGTTCCTTCTTTCACAGACTCGGTTGTTGCAGCCACGTGGGGGTGTCGGCGGGGTCCTTGGGTCCGAAACAACTTCTGGCTCCGGACCGTTAGCGCTGCTGGGAGCGCACCACGCCAGACCGCACCTTTTGTTATTTTATCACTGTTATGTAGTAAATTCAGTTAGCCTTTGTACCGTGCTCTGCTTATTTCATACTGGGTCCTTCAAACGCTGGTCGGTTCTCCGAGCTGCGTCCGACACATAACAGTAGTCTCTGGCCAAACATCATGGACCCAGCGGTAGCAGAGACGGTAACGCGCCGGGAAGGCGGCAGCAGACGTTCAGTGGTTATCGGGATCAGTTGCGGGGCTCTCCGCCCGGAAGGTGCGTGTTTGAGAACCCATTACTGGCTACTGATTTGTGCTCTCTTGCATCCGTGTTCCTGTGTTGTGCCTTATCTGTGGGTCGTGGTGGAGTGTGACTGGCGACGGCGTCGCGTCACACTCCGACCGGATAAGAGGTGTAAACGGGAGCTGCAAGAGTGCGTTTGTAATGGGTTCACGCGCACGGCGGAGCTCTGTTAGCACGGGTCGCTGGGCTTCCTGTGTTACAGTCGTAGCCCCGTTTCCCCGGACAAAGGTAACTACTGCGTCTGTTGTATCAGCTCCGGCGTTATTTAGTTGAGCACATTTTGGTTGTGTGTTGCACTCAGCTGCGCACACAAAAGCAGCTCGTTTGTTTTTTTCTGTCGCCAAAGGGGTTTTTTCATTTTAGCACTCTGGCTCCCCCTTGTGGTGACTGAATCACGTTACCGTCAAGCTCTTGAGTAGGAACAGGTGTGTTCCATTTGGTTGAGCTTGACGGTATAACTCACTGATTTGTTTTGTGTTAGTCCATTTTGTGTGGGTGTTTTTTGAGTTGGTTTTTGTGTGGGATTTTATTTTTTGTTTTCCACTATTTGTCTGGGGTTGTGACCCTGCAGCCTGATTGACAACGACCAAATACAAAAAAAAAAAAAAAAAAAGGACCCAACCAACTGTGTGTTGGTCTGTTTTTTTTTTTTTCTTTTATTTCTTTTGTTTCACATCCCCGGGGTTAGATGGAACGGTCCCCTGGGGGGTGATGGGTTGTTTTTTCTCTTTGTTTTTTGTTATACCCTCTCTTCTCCTCTGACTCAGCCGGGGTGCCGTAGTGTCGGCATTGCTGGAGGGGTGCAGTTGGGTTGTGCTGGGCGTTTCCCAGGTGGCCTCTGCACCCGGGAGGGGAGGGGGGGGGGGTTTGGGGTGTCTTTTTGTTTTCCCCCCCAGTTTCTGCCCTCAGGGTTTGACTGTGGTGTCCTCTGGGGGGGAAAGGGCGTTGGGTCCATCTAGCCGTGGACGGCCGGGGCTGGGTCCATGGGTCATGAGGGGAGGCGTCTCCTGGGGTTGACGAGTGGTCCTCTGGGAGGCGCTGGTAGTCCCGTGAGTGACGTTGGATCCCAGAGGGACCTCGGCCGTGGTTATTACTCCTGGAGCTGGCGGTGGCCCTCTGGGGGTGTGGTCCCTACGTGTCGTTTGGGGGAGGAGGGGGGGGTATTTTGGCATTTTTGTTTGAGCTCAAGTTTGGGTTTTTCCTGTTCTCCCCTTCCCTGGGGTTTGATGGAACGGTCCTCTGGGGGGGGGGGGGGGGGGGGGGGGATGGGGGGGTGTTTTGGCGTTTTGTTTGTGAGCTCAGGTTTGGGTTGTTTTCTTTTTCCCCTTCCCTGGGGTTTGGTGGGACGGTCCCCTGGGGGGGGGGGGGTGTTTTGGTTGTTTTGTTTTGACTAATCACACATTTGGATAAAGGCTGACAGCACAGGTGTAAGAACTCCTGGCCACACCTGTGCTAAGAGACTGTCAGAAACAGGGGCAAAGATGCAGCCAGTTCAACCAGTCTGTTGGAGGATGAACGCGGACGCGGTTTCCAGCCATGGTCCCTGGAGGGGGGTGTTTCTCCTGGGCCAGGTGTGTGTGGTCGCCGGGAGGCTTCCCGTGAGGGTGGGGTACTGTTATATGGCTGGGGGGCCTGGCTGCCGGTTTGTTTCTGTTTTTTGGTTTTCCTCCCAGGTGGCGTGCGTTTGGGACTGAGTGGCTGTGTTGCTGAGGCTGTCAGGACCTCACCCTGATCACCTGCGACTCGTCAGGACTCACAGCTGTAGTGCATCTGGATGGATTGGAACATGTTGGCATTTAAGACTGGACTGCACAGTGTGTATTTGCCAGAGACTCGACCTTGTGACCAGACGGGTGAGATCGTCGTCTCGGGAGCCATCTCGTCAACAGCGGATGCTGAGAACGTCCAGGTTTGATGCACAGTCTGTGAAAGAGGAGGGGGTGAGGTCTCACGCTCGTCAGCACACTTCCTGAGGTACGTTAGATTTTGTGACTAACAGTTATACAGTCAGTAAATGTGGTGTCCCTCACACCTTATTGTATTGAGCTGTTTGTTAGTCATGTATCAGCTTCCACTGCAGTGGAGTTTTGTGAACTGGATGTTCCATGCCTGCAGGTTGGGAAGCTGATCAGTAATCAAGCCAGGAAGTGTTTGCTGTTTGTACACCTTTAAGTGTTCTGTGTGTAGAGTGTGGACTCACATAATGGTTCCTTCTTTCACAGACTCGGTTGTTGCGGCCACCTGGGGGGTGTCGGCGGGGTCCTTGGGTCTGAAACAGCTTCTGGCTCCGGACCGTTAGCGCTGCTGGGAGCGCACCACGCCAGACCGCACCTTTTTGTTATTTTATCACTGTTATGTATTAAATTCAGTTAGCCTTTGTACCGTGCTCTGCTTATTTCATACTGGGTCCTTCAAACGCTGGTCGGTTCTCCGAGCTGCGTCCGACACATAACACGAACATCATCATGCTTTTGTCATCATCTTTCAAAAGCAGAAAAACACAGTATTAGAAGCAGTGGTGGGCACACTTCCGATAATCCGATAACATAATTATCGAAGATAATGTTTTCATTTTCGGATTATCTTTTTAGATAACTTTAAAAACCATTATCGGACCAATTATCTTCCAATTAATTTTTGTCCGGTAACTTTTAGACAGTAAACAAAGCTGAACAGCGACAAGCATTTTTTAAATTTAAAATCAGTTCAGCACCTGCCTGTTAAAAGTTTTGTAACAGATGGACAGTTATACTCTCTGCTAACAGAAGAGAGCTGCTTCTATAAAAAGCATCTCTATCCTCTGCAGACAAAGGCGAGAAAAAAAAAATCACTTTAACCCCATACCGATATGCTGGCAATATCACCTAAGTCATCCAGAGGCATACATTTTTAACTTATGGTTCAAATTTTAACCAAACTAATTTTGGACAAGTTATTTAAAATTACTGTCATGTCTGAAGTTTTATAAAGTGAAAGTATCAGATATATGTTTTAGTTTAAAGTAATGTGCTAATTTTTAAGGTTTTGTGAGCACATGCTGTTTCCAGCAGTGCTTTATGGGTAGGATGATGTAATCTCAGTACGATCACGACAGGACAATTGCATTTCAGACACTCTGTTCAGGCTCCACGGACAACAGCAGTAAACTCTAGTGCCTAAAACTCTCTCGTGAATATATTCTCTGGGTTTATAGACGTTGTTATTGTATTTGCATTTGTTAAAATCCACGCATTTTAAATGTACAGGGATTATCTGGAATTTTGTTTTCAAGGCCTCTACTGCCATGAACACTACTGGCCAGTACATGGCAGTATTCGCCCTAAGTACTAAGCGTCTGGGCACCAAATCAACTTTTGGCTTTGCAAATGGCTTTTTTTTTTTTTTTTTTTTTACAAATGAAGTTTAAAAACAAAGCAAAACAACAGCAAAAATAAATAAATAAATAAAATAACATTACAAGACAGCTCTGCAGTGTTTGCACAGGCACAGTGCAAGCGGTTAGATGCTTGTAGCTCTTCAGCAGCAGGATACCCTCACGACGGGCGACCACAATAATATCAAACAGGTTTGATTTTCATTGGACCATACAATCGGCGATCAGGAGGTGGTCCTGAGATGTTAAACGCAGCTTGTTACTCCATGTACACTACACGATGCAGGACGCGCGATTAACCTGAAACTTAGTCCAAACAATTCCTGCCTAAAAATCATCTCACACAGTGTAAAGCACATTTTACAACATCATAAAACGTGCGCACGTTCTCTCCACATGCAAAACATTTTGCGATGACACTTCCAGGGCTCCGTAAAAATGCCTGTTTTTACAAATTAAAAAAATGGAATATTTTACAAAAGCACATTTATCTGTAAACACCAACACACGACAAACGTCACATTAACGTGTTGGTTTACATAATGAATGACTGAACCAATCAGTGTTTAGCAGAGGCACTTTGAGCCAGAATCCTTTGCGATCTGTCTGTGTTTGTTACAAAACCTCAGAATTAGTGCATTATTCAACATTAAAAGATATATGCTATATTTTAACTTTGTACAAATGACTGAATTGACATTAAGGGAGTTATTCTATCGGTATTAATGTTATTTATAAATCAAAACCATAAGTCAGCATGACTTTATGTTTCAAGACCTCCGCCTGACCGGAGTGATGTGACTGATTTCTGAGTGCCTCTGTACTGGGAGCTCTGTAGTAAACAAGTGCTTCCAGCAGGGGCAGAATGTTCAAAGACAAAAGTGTGGTCTCATTGTTTGGGTCTGTTGTTACTTTTAATATTACTAGAAGCTATTGTGGCATTAAAACTTAAATTCGTTTTATTAGTAGTTGTAAATCTACCAGAGACACTATTGGAATTTATCGGTTATCTGTAACTTCCGATACATTTTTGGGTGGTTTATTGTTTTATCCTTATCAAAGATAACTTTTCAGTTATCTGATTATCTGTTATCAAAGTTAATGTTTTGGTTATCTGTGCCCACCACTGATTAGAAGTCACATTTTATCTTGGTATTATATACACTGTCATTTATTAGCTAAAGATTAGCTGAACTGTGCCCACCACTGCTGGTGATGGACTTAAACGCTGGGAGCAAGGAACAGAACTGGTTGTGAACGAAAAGAGATGCATTTACAATAAACATATGAACAGTGCTGCGCTGGTTAGATGGCCTGCTGAGTGAAAACAGGGCCCACTTGTAGCGGGTGGAATTCTGGGAGCTGCAGTGCACACATGGACAGACTTGGGAGTCTGAGAAATCCTGGGGTATACTGGATCCGGAGCCAGGTGGGCGCACAGAGCCAAGGACGGGAACTGGGAGAATGGAGGGGAGGTGAGTGCCTGCACTCGTAACATGGAAGCCTTTAACAACCGACAGTTCACAGAAGGCTCAAACCAGGAATGTTCACAGCTCTGGGAATAATGTTCACAGTTTAGGAAATGGATGATGCATGAACCACATGTACACATGTATTGGGGGGAGCAGGGGGGAGTGCGCGAAACACACACACATATGTTGTGGGGAGAGCCAACACTCTAGCATGCCACATGTGCACTCGGCAACTTCACAGTCGTGGAGCACTTAGACAAATTTCACTGCCAGCTTGACAGTGATTGTCTGCTGACCGTTGTCGTGTTAACAGTGCGAATGGCCACACATTTTCTAAGTGCCATGCAAGTGGTGTTAGATGTTCATGTGTCACCTGGAATTTGTTTGGAATTTGGATTGATGGGCTTGCACAGCGGACACTCTGTCTTTCAGCCACTGGTGTGTGCAAATAGTTGTAGCAACAGGTATACGAGGCAGCTACCATTTTATACATTTTGCACACGATTCCTGCTTCATGCACATTTTATGCACAAATCGACCAAATTTGCACTATGTGTGAAGGGGCTCTTAAACATGCACAGTCACAGGCAGGAGTGCGTGAGAGCGGAATCCCACAGAACATGAAGGAACTTAATTGAAGCATGGTAGAGTTACGCACTCTTTAGCTGAGAGCCTGAGAGTTCCAAAGGGACGTGGTGCAGATAGCCATGGAGCCAGGAGCATATGCAACATGGAAGCCGCACAGGAGAGTGTCTGAAAACATCAGGGAAATCAACATGTGTGTAATACAGAAATTAGAGTTGGACAGGTTACCTTGAAATTAGCTGCGGAAAGCTCCGACATCTGAAGGCATGGAAGTGGCAGGAAAAACGAGGTCGGGGCGGGGGACTAACAAATTACACACAAGGTTAAAAAAAAAGGAAAAGAGAGAAGCAGACAAAGGCAGACGATACTGTCGTTGATATCTGTGTGTCTCCCCGTTGTATCTATGCTGTGTGTATGAGTGTGTTGTGGTATGGCTCCCTACTGCATGTCCCAGCTCCTGTGTGTGTGTGTGTGTGATTGCGATCCTCCTGGTGTCTGTTTCTATCATGTGGGTGTGTGAAAATGTCATCTGTAGGGTTTGTGCCTCTGCGTGTGTGTGTCATCATGTCGTCCGTATGTGTGCCTGTCTTTATGTCGTCCCCTCCCAGAGGACACTCTGGTCCATTGTACGTATTTTATGCCATTCTGTTCTTCAGGATTTCGTAAGCTTGTCTTGTGTCCCGCCTTCTTTTTCTCTGTGTGTAATCTGGGATGTTGGGTGTCGGGTGTCAGGTTTTGGCACTGTTTGTTTTTGTGTTTGTGTGGTTGCTACATTGTGTTGTCTGTTTGTTTCTTGTTGTTTTTTTTACAGTTTCTTGCACATTGTCTTGGTTTGATATTTCATGATTTGGTTTTATTGTCCACTCACCTCGGGTTGTCTGTTTTATTTTGTATCCCTTTATTTTCCCCTTGTGTTCCGGCTTTTCCGTTCACCCGTTGTTAATTAGGTGAGCTGTATTTAAGACTCTCCCTCCTCACTGTTGTCGGTCGGTCGATTACGTTCAGTCCTGTTTCTGTCACGTGTTCTGTCCAGCTTCACCTGGTTATTCCTGTTCACATGTTTCTCCCTGCTGTGTTTTTTTGACAGTTGTTTTGTTGTTATATCATCGTTTGTTTTTTCACCAAGTGTTTTGGTGGCATGTTTGGAATTTTGTCACGTGGAATTATCTGGGCTCACCCTTGCCATTCACTGTCATTTTGATGTATTAAAACTCCTTGGTTTCTACCCTCATCTTCGTGTTCTGGCTGCTTGCATTTGGATCCTATCGTGACTCAGTGTAGCATTAAACCGTAACACAACCTTTTCATTTAATTCACAATAAATTATCACTTTTTCTGAAGTGGTTACTGTATGTGTTGACAGATCCTAGAGATGCCTTACAAAGGGAAGGACCTCAGAATGCTCATCTTTTTGCCCGTTGAAATTGAAGATGATACAACAGGTCTGGAGAAGGTAGGGCACCTATTACTGTACTGTATATACTATAAGCAGTGTATCAATGACAATTTGAAATACAGGAAAGTAATGATGTGCTTTGGCTTGAAAGAACTGTTTGAATAAATTAATTTTAGCTTTTAGTATTAAAATTTATTTTAGTGTGGCCCCTTTAAGAGACCACTCGGTGTGCATCATCATGTTACTGAATAAAAAACGCGCTCTCTTCAAGTAGCATTGAACATCCTTCACATGGAGAGAATCTGTGCAGAGTGCTGCTTTTGCATTTTGCATCACTAGTCAAAGCTTCCTTGGTTAGTGGAACAGAAAAGCATTTTTTATGCAATAAATAAATAAATAAATAAAAAACAGATCCAATCGAACTTCACACAAGTAAGGTCTAACCTTAGCAACCCCCAGAGTAAGCACACAGGTGACAGTGGTAAGGAAAAACTCCCTCTGAGGAAGAAACCTCAAGCAGACCACACTCAAAAGGGGTGACCCTCTCCTTGGGCCATGCTATGGACAGAAATTACAAAACAAATCACAAAATGAATATACAGGAAATGTTGCTGGTGCACAGGACAGGAGGGTTTCAGATGGTTTCCCATGTGCCTTCTGGCAAGCTGTAGTAAAAATTTGCTCCTTGAGTCTTTTTTTTTAATCCTTTACTGTCCACTCCAACATGAAGCTGTCCACCTGCTGATGCAACAGACAAAAGTTGCCCTGTGCATAGTTTCTCCAGGGACACTCTCAGACACATATCACTCCTTCAGAGTTGTCTTGGTGGCTTCTCACATAGTGCAGAAGACAAGGAGAAAATACTTCAGTTATACAAAGAAATAAAATTTGGCACACTTGCTCACTAGGACCAACTCTTTTGAAAAGTTTGGATAGCCACGCAAAATTTCAATATGGCCACCATTTTTTCAAGGTGGCCACCAGTTGTACCGATTTCCGTCATTTTTTGGGTATACATATAAAAAATACACATTCAAGTGTTCCATTCCTGTTCCACTTTGCAGAACAGTTAATTTAATAAGTCAGAAGTAATATATTTTTCATTATGATGAATTATATTTAACAAAATGACCATCGAGGGACCCTTTTGCTATGAGAAAAATCTCTAAAATCCCTTTCGCGATAGAAAACTTTCTTTTTTGTTTGTCTGGTAAGAGAACTTGGTTCTAGGATTTGTATTGCTATATATGATGCACAAACATATGGTGGTAATAAAGAAGATAGAAGCAAATCACAGCAATGCATTGAAAACTCCAAATTATAAGGCTGGAATTTTAGTTCCGTTACGGCGTTGACGTATCCTAAAATTTTGAATGCAAGAGTTGTGAGATACCTATAGATGCAATCTCTGCCTGTCATGAAATATTTTCAGAATTCATGAATGAAAAGATGGACTATAGATATCTAGGGAAAATAGAACTGATCCAGATGTGCATCATTGTGACACTGGCTCATTTTGCAGTTACAAGCTGGTAAATATGCATTGTATGAGTGTCAGTCTTGCCGGACAATGATTTGATTTAGTGCACCTTTTGGAAGAAAAATATATTTACCACTTTCACTTTGTGCTATTTTAATTGTATTCTGTAAGTATAAGCAAATGAAGATCAATAAAAAAAAGTATGAGCTCATTTTGTGGCTTGTGGGTTTGCAGCTGAAAAAACTTCAGGCCAGATAGGAAGAAGATGTGTCCTTTTCCAAAAGACATTAGGCCGACTAACTCAGCAAACCCATACAAAAATCATAAGGTCATTCAGGAGACAGCTTACAGGTCACATTTGCAACTGCACAAAGCTGTACAAGCTAGTCCGAGCCTGTAGCATTTGCACCTGCCACGGCAGCCAGAGTTGCAGCCACATTTGGTGAGTTGTTCACACTCTTTGCAATTGATGAGTTGGCTGTCCAGTAGACCTTCCACTCATCACCTGCTTTCTCCCAGCCCCAATCAGATGGACTCTCTGCTTCTGGCTGACGTAGTATTGCCTGAGCCCATATGCATCCTGCCTGGTATGCTGCACGTTTGGTGTGTTGAAGCAGAGCTGCACTGGTAGGAGGGATGGCTTCATACGACCTCTGCTTCCTGGCAAACAGGTCAAGTCTGGCTTCATCTACACTGTCAACAGTGCTGGATCTGTCATACATGAGAACCACAAACTTCTCCAGAATCTCCATGTCTGCATCCTCAATGGACGGAGGGTACTTGCTCAGTTTAGAAAATATGGGGTAGCCTCTGGGAACATATCCCAAGTTTGCCAAGCTGTCTTCTTCCCTTTGTTTCTAAAGGCTGAGACCACATCACAGCCAGTGAAGGCATGGAAGAATGGCATTCCTGTGGCCCTCTCTTGGCCTATATAGTCTGACAGGTCGTGGATGGGAATCCAGCGAAGGCTCGAACCTTGACCGAATGCCAACCACAACTGCTGCACACCCATACTATGTAGAGTTGAGAAGACACTCAAGCCATGACCAGCACATCTGTATCATTGGCTTTGATCATGACAGACTTGCTGCCATGGCTCTATAAAACCAACAAAGAAACTCAAATACATGGCCAGGAGGGCATAATTGACATGATCAAAACTTCATGGTGGCCATTTGAAAAAACGGTGGCCATCTTGAAATTTTGAGTGGCCATCCAGTGAAAATGATGACTTAACCTATGAAGAAGATGTGTAGAAAATTCATGTTTCTTTGTATAAGTGAAGCATTTCACTGAAAAAATGAATTTATCTGCTGCACTAAACAAGTCTCCTGTTTGCACAGTCACTCAGTTTTTGAGGACTGCATAACCCAGAGTGTGAGCATATATAAATGAAATCTGGCTTAGACGCGTGCGTGTGGCCGCTTGTCATTTTCAGCAACTTTTTCTTCCCCTGATAGTCATCCCTGTTGCATGTCCCACCTGCATGTCCTCCCTCAGCACATCCATAAACCTCCTTTTTGGCCTCCCTCTTCTCCTTCTGCCTGGTGGCTCCATCCTCACATTCCTTCTCCCTATATACCCTGGGTTCCTCCTCTGCACATGTCCAAACCATCTCAATCTTGCCTCTCTGACTTTGTCTCCAAACCGTCCCACCTGAGCCGTCCCTCTGATATGTTCATTCCTAATCCTGTCCATTCCAGAGAGAATCTCAACATCTTCAGCTCTGCCACTGCCAGCTCTGCCTCTTGTCTTTTTGTTATTACTACCGTCTCTAAACCGTACAACATAGCTGGTCTCACTACTGTCTTGTAAACTTTGCCCTTCACTCTTGCTTATATTCTTCGGTCACAAATCACTCCTGCCACCTTTCTCCACCAACTCCACCCTGCCTGCACTCTCTTCTTCACCTCTTTACCACACTCTCCATTACTTTGAACAGTTGACCCCAAAAATTTAAACTCATCTACTTTTGCCACTTCTACTCCTTGTAACTGCACTATTCCACTGGGCTCCCTCCCATTCACACACATATACTCAGTCTTGCTTCTACTGACTTTCATTCCCCTTCTCTCCAAAGCATATCTCCACCTCTCCAGACTAGACTCAACTTGCTCTCTACTCTCACTACAGATCACAATGTCATCTGCAAACATCATAGTCCATGGAGAGTCCTGTCTGATCTCACCATCTTCATAGCAGCCCTCACTTCTTTTTGCTCATTTTCTTCATTCATCAGCTCCTCAAAATTTTCCCTCCACCTTCTCAACACACACACACACACACACACACACACACACACACACACACACACACACACACACACACACACACACACACACACACACACACACACACACACACACACACACACACACACACACACACACCTCACTTGTCAGCACATTACCATGTGCATCTTTTACCACCCTAACCTGCTGCACATCCTTTCCAGCTCTGGCCCTTTGTCTGGCCAATCGGTACAAGTCCTTTTCTCCTTCCTTATTATTGAACTTCTTGTACAGCTTGCAATATGCCTTTTCCTTCATTTTGCCACTTCTCTTTTTGCATTATGCTGCATCTCCTTGTACTTCTGTGTACTTTCTTCATCTCTGCGACTATCCCAAAACTTTTTTTGCCACCCTCTTTCTCCTTCTCCTTTCCTGGACCTCTTCATTCCACCACCAAGTCTCCTTGTCATTCTTCCACTGTCCAGATACATGCACAGTACTGTCCGAGCTGTCTCCTTCAGCACATCTGCACTACTTTTCCAGTTGTCCAAAATTGCTGCCCCTCCAACCAGTGCTTCTCTCACCTGCTCACTAAATTTCACACAACAGTCTTCCTCCTTCAGCTTCCACCATCTGATCCTTTGTTGAGCTTTCACTCTCTTCTTCTTCTTTACCTCTAAAGTCATCCTACAAACAACCATCCTATGCTGTCTAACAACACTCTCTCCTGTCACCACCTTACAGTTTCTGATTTCTTTTAGCTTGCATCTCCTATAAAGAATGTAGTCCACCTGTGTCCACCTTCCTCCACTCTTATATGTTACCCTGTGCTCCTCCCTTTGTTAAAGTCGTTATTCACCACAGCCATTTCCATTCTTTTTGCAAAATCAACGACCATCTGCCCTTCCACGTTCCTGTCCTTGATACCATATCTACTCATTGCTTCCTCATCACCTCTGTTCCCTTCACCATCATGCCCATTGAAGTCCGCGCCTATCACCACTCTTTGATGCTTGGGCACACTCTCCACCACCTCATCTAAGACACTCCAGAAATCTTCTTTCTCCTTCATCTCACAACCTACCTGTGGGGCATATGCACTGATGATATTCATCATCACCCCATCAATTTCCAACTTCCACTCATCACCCTGTCAGACACTCACTTCCACCATCTAGTGGATTAAATAGAAATTGATAGGCTGTTGGCATATGTTGGTTAATCGTCAAGGTGTGACAGACGCATTAATTTATTAGACGTATACCAGCAAATGCCAGCATTTTTAATTCAGTCAGCATACACAGGCTAAATTGTCAAGGTGTGACAGGGCCTTAAGACTGAACCTGAAGTGGGATCAAGTTTGTGTAAAGTCTCAAGTCTCTTGACACAGTAAATCTCAAGTCGCCTTGACTGGCACATATTTAGAGCAAGGGCGTGTAGAAGAATTTTTAGGTCCATATTTGAACTGTGATGAACTATCAAGTGTCCTGATCCGAACTGTATGTCCTCTGGTTGAACTAGCAGGTGTTCAACCCAAAAAAAGGCTCTATTATTCATTCAGTCTGTCAGGGGCTTTCCAAGGCCTCTTAGGTGCTTTCCCGCAGGCCACGTGCAGGGGCCTCAGGCCAGCTGCACGTGTGACTGAGGCCACGTGTGGGGGGGGCCTCAGGCCAGCTGCACCTGTGGCTGAAGGTCTTTTAAAAAAATCAGTTGTAAATCCTTCATGTTTTAATGGGAGCGTTTGTCACATTGAAATAATGGCCTAACACCTGCTTAGGGTTCACTAGAGGACGCTTCCAATAGAAAACCATGTCTTAGGAATGAAATAAATAAAAAAAAGTTGAAGGAGGAGCGATGCCCGTGGGTCTCCAATAAATAGACGAGCGCGGTTGTCATATTCAGTCTCTCTAGAGGACTCAGTTTGTCTAAGCTTTGTGTCGAAGGCTTAAATAAACTTAAAAACTCTGTGCATTTTATCTTGCTTAAGGCTGAATTATTCTAAAGTGTTGTGTCCTTTTTCTAGCATATCACTTGCAATTAGTTTGTGTTATCTAAAAGACGACATCCTGAGAAGACCAAAAAGACGAGCCGCGACAGAACTTGGCGAGCCAGCCAGGAGGGTCCAGGGGCACTCCGGCAGCCTGGGGCAGTCCAGCTCATCCCTCCAGACCGTAAATAACAGTGATCACAACTAAAAGGTAAGCAGAAACCTTTTATAACTTCTGCACGATCTGGAGGAGTGAGTCGGGATTTCCGCCCAAGTTGACAGGTGATATTTTTAATTGCCTCTTACCCAAAAGAACCTGGACTAAGAAAATTGATAAGAGACTAAAAAAGATAAGATTGAAAATTATCAGGCCTTGTAGATAAAATGCTCAGAAGGTGTGTGTGTTCCCGGGAAAAAGAATGTCTGTGTAAGTGAAAGGTCAGGAATGTTCATGAACTCTGGTGCGGAAAGAGTGCGTGGAGAACTAACCTGGATGCTTGGGGAATAATTGGTGTTGAAATTCGTTACTAACGTGCCGGCTGATAGCATGCGCTGTAGGGGTTAATTTAGGGGAGTATACTGACAAATAGATACAAGGTAATACAAGGTTATTTAAAGAGTTTAACAGAGACTGAAGTGAAATAAGTGAGAAAAAGAGTTTAACAGAGAATATGTGCAGAGGAAGCACAAGATAAGCGCCTGAGGGGGCGCAGTAGAAATACCGTACGTGATAAAGAGATTTAAAAGTGCAAAGTGGCACAGCTGACAGTAAGTAAAAGAGCTCAATAAAGGACGTCATTTTTTAAGAAAAGAGAAAAACTATAAAAAAAAATAAAATGAATGAAGAGTTAGTGCAGAATACATGAGAATTAATGAAGCAGAAAATAGTGCAGTAAGGCACCAGATACACGCTTGTGGGGCGTGGGAGAAGAATAAATAATTAAGTACACAGTAATATGAGTTTTTTATAAGAAAAGAAAAAGAGAATATTTTCAGTGCAAAGGCACATTAAGCTCACGAGGAGCTCAGTAAGTGAAAAAAAAAGGTAGAAGAAAGTGCAGAAAAGCACAGGATACGCACGCGAGGCGCGGTAAGGCGTAGAAATAAATGAAATATTGTATGCTCAGAAAGGAGCTTGTGAAAATAATATAGTAAGCACAGGATACGCACGCGAGGCGCGGTAAGGCGTAGAAGTAAATGAAATATTGTATGCTCAGAAAGGAGCTGGTGAAAAATAATATATTAAGCACAGGATACGCACGCGAGGCGCGGTAAGGCGTAGAAGTAAATGAAATATTGTACGCTCAAAGAGGGCTTGTAAAAAAGTAATATATGAAGTTGCTGACAGCGCTGGAGAAGCTGTCTAACGTGAAGAAGAGATACATGCTTAAACAGAACACATTGGTGTTAAGTGAATAAAAGGTTGTTTAAAGCCGCGGAGTGAAAAGTGGCAGAAGTCTAGATAGAGATATATAGAAAGTTGTTTTTAATAATTTTTGTGTATAAAGCTTTTGAAGATTGGTGTGTGGGAGAGTGGAGAGTAATCTGTGTAAAGCTGTGAGAACTTGCAGGCTGGCTGACATACAAGATTAATGTGAAAGAGTACAAGGGGGAGGTATTTAGACCCAACAGGAGGACTTGGGAGGTGCATGACAGGCAGAGAGGAAAGTGTGAAACAGAGACAGTGAAGAAAAAGACAGGAGAAGAGTGCTATGTAAATATATTATTTCAAAGAGAGAAAACTAATAAACAAACATAGCAGAAAAAGACGAGAAGCAGAAAGTTAAAAAAAAAAAAAAAATTAGAAGGAAAATAGAAAGTCGGGAGCAAAGACATTAGGAAGTGTTAGGGTTGTAAGAGGATTAAATAAATAAAATTGGTTATAAATCAAAAGAGATAAAGCTTAGATTATAGTGAAAAAGCTGACAGACTGATCAATGCTGGGGACAGTCATTGATGGGAGACTTAAGTGATGATGAAATAATACTCCCAGAACATTACTTGACTGACGGAGACATCGAAACCCAGGGAATCAGGACACATTTTTGGCTGGAAAGGACCTATTTTGACAGGGTAGGAGCAGAACATTGGCAGGACGAACAAGAGATCAATCAGAAATTATGGCAGATTACTAAGGTAATCAATCTGAAGCAAAAGAAAGAACAATTCCCTCATTAATTGGGAGCTGCTGATAAGACGTCTGTGGCTGGAGCTGCTTTGTGCTGACCCTAATAAAGAACTTAGCATACCATTAAATCATTTAGTAACACTACCAACCGATCCAGGTGAAGAACTGTTTCCTAGGTTGACTCTCACTGTGGTCCCAAGGAAGGTTCGGTGGGAAACAGGTAAATTTTCATATTTAGTTAAAGAAAAAGAAGACGGGCATAGCAGTTGGAAATTTAATCCTTTTAAGGGTTTAAAATACAAAACAGGTGTTACAGCCAGAAAGTTATTGGTCTGGATCAGGACAGCCCCTGAGGGACTACCAGAACACCATAGAAACACCTCACATAGCGTTTGTCAGGGTTACATGGGTAACTCTCAAGGTCAAGGTCGGGAAAGTACCCCGCTAGACTTAGTACTAAGAAAATATCCAGGAAAACGCACTAAGGCCAACCAATGTATGAGAAAGTGGCACAAAAGGTCACATGGGGGCAGGCAATGGCCTTTGGAGGGATCATTTGATCCGGTGATGTGTGAAGCAGTTGCGGTAGAAATACAGAAAAAAGAAATTAAAGATCAGCAGAAGAACGTAAAAAACAACAAAAACGCACTGAAGAAAAAGAAGTTTTAGCCTTGTTCAAGCAGGAAGCACAGAGGCTACAGCAGAAAAGAGAAAAAATGACAGAGGAAAGATCCAAAGAGACTAAAGCCAGTGCACCGAGCTGGGAAGCAGAGCCACCCCCATATAAACGTCATGATATGGGAAAGACAGCTGGACAATTTGTATTAGGAACTCGTGAAGAGGACCAAGGCATGGATGTGGAGGGCAAATTCACACTGACACTAAAAGCTCGAGAGCCACAAGGAGACAGGTCCTCAGTCTGTCAAATGGATCATACAAGGTCTCCAAGTCCTAAAGTAAGTGGTCGCTCACCACGACCAGCAGGGGGGGCCACAAATAACAGTGACACGGAGGCAGACGAGGATAAAGAGAGAGACCTGAAGGCTCCGCCTGCACATCGAGGTCCACTGAAAACCGTCCCTCCCACCATAAGTCAGCCGACTGGGCCTTCACAGGCTATAGAGGCTCCGAAGAGTGGCACAAGAGCTTCTGTGACACACTGGATCTGGCCAGAAGAGATAATGAAGAACTAGCTGAGCAACTTCGGCTAGCGAAGGAAAGAATACAAAGACATAGGGATGCCGAGGAAAGAAGAATATTACAACAATCGACGCCCAATCAAGGGAATCACATTATAGAGCCACCCACCCGAAAAATTTCTGGTGAGATCATCATTGAGACTGCAAAAGAGGCCCGACTCAGGCAAAGACAACAATGTGTAGCCAAAGACATAGCGGCTTTAGAACAGAATATAACCGACTGACTGGTTCCAGGCAGTCGCACTCGATCTGGAAGACAGTATGGAGCCCGCACAGAAGAAGAGGAGGACGAAGACCTCATATGCCCATTGGTGGTTAGAAATGGTCATCATGTGTATACCCCATGGAGCTGGACAGACATGGTGGGGCTGGCCAACAGACTGCCAGACATCACCCAAGGAGCTGGGAGATGGATAACTGCCTTAGAAGAAGGCACTGCAGGGGTAACCTTGTCTTTAGGTGACATAAAAGCCTTGCTAATGCATGTCAGGAAAACATGACACTGAAGAATTAGCAGGAAAGGTTGGACTAACACAGATGATGGGCACTAATCAACATGATGAAGTCCCCTTTAATCGCTATAGAAACTCCATGTGGGAAGGACTGAGAAGAAAGTACCCTGAGGTCTTGGATCCCTCTAAATTGGATGATGAGGGAGTGGACACCTGAAGAGTGCCCAAAGAAGTTCCTGCACCGATTCCAGAAAAGATGGGCGGAGGAAACGGGAAATGCATGGAACCATCTCCAGCAACTGAAATCCTGTTTAAAATAACTGTAAAAAAGGCTCTACCAGATGAGGTTCAGAAAGCCCTAGATGGAGTCGTGGGACTATCGAAAATGAATTGGGCTTTATACTCTGAGCATATTTGTCACCATCTTGAAATCTACAAGAAAGAAAAACACAAAGAAGAAGATGCAGCAAAATCCCTGACGAAAAATTGGTGCAGATGCAGTTGGGAGAGCTAACCAAAGTCAAGAAAGAAAAAACAAAGACCCAGGCACCAATGATGACCCCTGTTCCTTCTGAGTCGGCAAGCCTAGGCCCTACGGCAAACACTGCTGCCACCATACAGGCACCTGTGGTAACAGCCACACAGAGCCCCCAAGAAGCAGCAGGAAGCACTCCTACAGGAGAAGTCTCAGCACCAGTGGAGCATCACTATCACTACCATAGCACTGGCACACCCGGAAATGGACCCACCTACAGTCATGGGTGGAGAGGAGAGTCACGGAACTTTCAAGGTCAAAGAGGGGGTGGCGAAGAGGATCTCGCCAACCTTCATTTGGAAGCAGATTCCAAAACTCAGCTCCCAGGAACAGTCAAGCGGGACCGCCTATGGGACCAACACCCCAATAGGGGATCAACCCTCTAATGAGTGTTGGAGCTGTGGACAACCTGGACATCGAATGAGAAATTGTCCGGCCCGACCTTGGGTTGGACCCTCGGCCTATTGGCAATAGGGAGGCCTAGAGAAGACAGAGGGGGAAACGGTGGCATTGGCTATTTCGATGATACCTAAGGAAGAGCCAACCGTCACCGTTAATATACAAAACAGAGATTTCCCTTTCATGGTGGATACAGGGGCAACATACTCTAGCATAGGGAAAATGGGCGCTCATCTCCCCCTCTCTGGGTCTGTAATTAAGACCATCGGCTTCTCTGGGAAAACTCAAATAATACCTTTTACACGCCCACTTCCTGTAACGATTGCAGGAAAAACAATTGAAGCACCCCTGTTATACTCACAAAATACACCTGTGAATTTGCTGGAAGAGACATTTTATGTAAGCTACAAACCCAGATAGTGTGTACCCATCAAGGACTGCAAATACACTTTCCTGACGAAGCACTCGCCAACATTATGGTGCTTATGGACATGGAAAACAAGGTCCGACCTGTGCAACCCATGGTATACTGGCTGAAGTTACAACCAGAAAATTCAAATCTTCAACTGGAATGGGAAAAATGGAAGCCCTGGGCAGAACAACACTATGACGCAGTATGTACACCTAGTTTACCTTTACATGTCACCCTGATGTTCGATGCCAAACAAGAACAAACTGACTATGCATGCTGCTGGGATGCATTGATGAATCAACGGCTGTTTCACATAACCACCACAGAAATTTATTTAGGCCCCAAGGGGCCGCAGCTTCTGTCAAGCTAACTTCAGCTGAACAACAATGGTATCAAGTGCCGAATGCCACACCTCATGTGACCCTTTTAGTCTCAGAAAAGTACGAATCCCATGACCTAGGTCCAATGGTAAAGACAGCCTCAGAAGTTGAAGAATGGCAAAACATGGAAATTCCACAAGTACATCTGTCAAAAGACCAGCAGTTTTATACGAATTAATTTAAAAGTAAATGATGAGGCTATAGCTCAAAAAGTGGAGCTCAATCCTAGACCAGAGGGACAGATGGTGTTATCGGCCCAACAAGAGAAATGTTAGAGCAAATACCACCAGTGGTGTGGTCCAAAAGCAAAACAGATGTAGGACTAGTAAAAACAGCCTTACCAGTAAAAATAAAAGTAAAACCGGGAGCAAAACTGCCTCACCAAAGGCAGTATCCATTAAAACCTCAGGCTATTGAAGGCATAAAACCAGTAATTAAGGGACTAATGGCAGCTGGAGTTTTAATAAAAACTGCAAGCCCATGCAATATCCTATCTCTATACCCTAAAAACAATACCAAAGAGTATCGGCTGGTACATGATCTGCGTCCTATCAATGCAATAATAGAAATGGATGCACCTATAGTACCTGATCCGCATACTATACTATCAAGCATCCCTGCTGGAGCAAATGGTACACAGTAATAGATCTGTGTTCAGCCTATTTCAGTGTGCCTGTGCACCCAGACTCACAACATTTGTTTGCATTCACATTTCTGGGACAACAGCTAACGTATACACGGCTACCTCAGGGACTGAACCTGTCCCCAGCCATCTTTAACAAAGTCCTGGCTGAAGATTTACAACACCTTGACATACCCAGTACATTGGTGCAATAATGGATGATCTCCTTATTGCATCAGAGACTCAAGAACAGTGTGAAAAGATTCATTAATTGTATTGCATGCATTGGCAGATGGAGGTCATAAAGTAAGTAAGGACAAATTGCAGTTCTGCAAACAACAAGTAGAATACTTGGGAAGACAGTTGTGTGGGACCACGCGATATATAGCCCCAAGCCAAGTGGAGGCTATAATCAAGGCTCCCAAACCCCAAACAGTGGGACAGATGCTTTCATTCCTTGGGATGGCAGGGTACAGTCGGCCGTGGATTTGTGATTATGCTATAAAAACTGCACCTTTGCGTGCCATGATTAGAGCAGTGGGGCAAACAAGCAATGCAGCTCTCCTCATCTGGACAGATCAGGCAACGGGAGCTTTTGAGCCCTAAAAACAGACATGCAATCTGCTCCCGCGTTAGGTAACCCAGATTATGGGAAACCTTTCCATTTGTATGTTACTGAAAAAACTGGATATGCTTGTGCTGTACTAATGCAGGAAACAAATGAAGGAAAACAACCATTGGCCTATTATAGTACAAAGCTTGACAACATTGAACAGGATTGCCACCATGCTATCAGGGTCTAGCAGCAGCTGCCTTTGCATTTCAAAAAGCATCATCCATAATCATGGGACATGCAGTAACGTTGTACACGTCGCATCAGTTACATGCCCTGCTAACCAGTCAACGTTTTGTCTTAACACAAGAGACGCACTGGATATGAAGTTGTGTTGTCCGCTCCAGAAATAACAATACAACGTTGTCACACGGTGAATCCCGCCACCAAATTGACCACACCGTTAGATGGTACTCCACATAACTGTGTGGCAGAGACAGAGAAATTTTTGAGAGCCAGAGAACATTTGTATAATCACGCCATAGATGCAGATCTAACCCTGTTCGTGGATGGCTCATGCTTTCGGGATGCCGCGGGATTGCATGCGGGTATGGGGATTGTTAAACTAAACACGGATGGCGAGACCTTTGAATTACTGGAGTCCCAAGGAATTGATCAGCCTTGTTCAGCCCAACTGGCAGAAATCAAAGCCTTAACTATGGCTTGCCAGATAGCTAAAGATCAACGTGTTAATATCTACACAGACTCAGCCTACGCTTATGGCGTATGTCATGTACATGCAAACATTGGAAACAAAGGGGATTCCTGAGAGCAGATGGCACCCCTGTCACTCATGGAGAAGCGATTTCCCAACTGTTACAAGCTCTCCAATTACCGTCTGAGGTAGCCATCATTAAATGTGCAGGTCATCAAAGAATAATACATCAAGCTCAAGGTAACAATCTAGCAGATGACGCAGCTCGCAAAGGAGCACAAGGAGAAAATATGTTTCCCTGCTAACCATCCAAGATTGTGCCCCACTGGTTTCACTTGACGCACTGATAGTGGCTCAAAGTAGGGCCAGTGGAGAAGAAAACGAATGGGGTTAAACGAGGCGCTATTGAGACACGCAGTCAGGGGCCAGCGGACAAGCTGTGGCGCAGTAGTCATGGACATTTTGTGTTACCCACCAATTTATTACGACATGCAATCATTTGGGCCCACGGACCGATCATTGTTCGCGAGTCCAAATTATGAACAAACTAAAAGCTGTCTGGTGTCACCATATGGCAGCTACAGTGGACCATTTGTTGAATGTGGTGAGGTATGTGCACAGTACAATGTCCGGAAATCATTCACAGCCCCTTTAGCCCACATTCCGGTCCCTGATGGGCCATTCAGACATCTTATGATGGATTTCATAGACATGGGAGCTGAAAATCGAGTTAAACGAATGAGATATGTTTTGGTAGTGATATGCAGATTCAGCCGATGGATTGAGGCAGTAGCCTCTGCAAATCAAGACCATAAAACGGTAGCCAAATTCTTGTGCCGAGATGTCTTTCCAAGATTTGGCATTCCAGATACTATCTCATCTGACAACGGTAGGGCTTTTGTAGCCAAGGTTACACAAGAAACATTCAAACAATTGGGTATCAAACAGAAGTTTGGGTGTGTTATCACCCTCAATCAAATGGGGCGGTGGAACGGGCTAATGGCATTTTAAAGAACAAACTAGCAAAAATCATAGCAGACAGCAATGGCAAACTAACCTGGCTGGATGCGTTGCCGCTTGCTTTATTGTCAATGCGCTCACAAACTAACCGACTAACCCATTTGACACCATTTGAAGCTCTTACAGGTCGGCTGATGCCTATTCCATACCTGAGAGGACCCTACGAAGGACCATCGCTGGAGCAGCTACAAGACGAATGGCATAATTATCTGAGACAGTTAACCCAAATACACAAAACTATCTTTTTGCAGGTCAAAGGTGCTACAGAAGACAGAGAAGCAGAGATTCCACTCGAAAATCAGAGCATCCAGCCTGGTGATCTGGTTTACGTCAAGGTGTTCAAAAAGAAGTGGGACAGGCCCCGCCGAGAAGGTCCTTTTAAAGTTATTCTTGCCTCACGTACAGCAGTCAAAGTAGACGGTAAGGACACTTGGTTTCATTTAAACACTGCTGTAGGGTTGGTGGCCCAGCGCCCCTGCGGCCTCGGCAAGCTCGTCTTGGCAGAGCCGCCGGGCCAAGGGGGGAAGCAGGAGAAGCCAGAGACCCTACAGCAGCACGAGGGACGGCCAGCCTCCCTGCAGCCAGAAGAAGAACACGAGGGAAGGCCACGCCTCCCTGCAGCCAGGCGAACACGGCCAAGGCGCTCACAGAGACTGATTGAACAAAGACGACGCACAGCTTCAGAGAGTAGTGGATCCCTGCCAGATAGAGCAGCGACAGACTCAGATGCAGACTCAGAAACAACTGGAGACGCAGGCCATTCCTCCACAGTTGAATTTCAAACAATAGAGATCTAGATTCATGTGTCAAGCTGAATTTTATAGAACTGAATGTGTCAAATTTAATAATTTTTTATAGAAACAAGAACTGTGTGTCACTAGGGGAAATACATTAATAAAATTAAAAATAAATCAATATAATGAACAAAATAAAACATACCTCAGAACTTCATCAAGTGGATCGAAAATCACCTTGTCAGTGCCGATGTTGCAGACTGGCATGTTGATGATCCTTGACTTCGCCCCTGTGTTTATTACGGATGGGTATCGATAAGATTTTATCGCTATTGATACCATTATCGATTCCACTTATTGATCCGATTCCTTATCGATTCCCTTATCGATATCTCTTGTGAATTTTTGTGTTCTAAAAGTAGGCTTTACAGGTTTTCTATGTCAGAGGGTCAAAGAGCTTTTCTTATCGTGCACCGCTCTGTGGAACGGTCTTCCTGTGACCGTGAGACAGTCAGAGTCCGTGGACATTTTTAAGTCAAGACTTAAAGCCTGTTTTTATTCTCTTTCTTATGAATAGTTTTTATTTTTTATCTGTTTTATTCTTTTACTTCTGTTTTTAATTATTTATGTATTTGAATTTTTAATTTTTATTCATTTATTAATTTTTTATGTTGAACTGTTCTATGTGAGGTGCCTTGAGACAGATTTTGTTGTGATTTGGTGCTTTATAAGCTGATTAAATTGACATTGAATTGAAATTGAACAACATTTCATTGAGTCTTAAAGAAAATAAATATGAAATTGGTCACTGGATCTTTAAACTTTGGACATAATAAACTCTACATGATGGATCCTTGATCTCTGGACATAAATAGGAATAAACAAAATCTGTAGTTATTGTCTAAAGCATTTCCTTTCAGACATTATTGGCATAAATGTCTTTCCATTTGTCTGAGCTGAGCTCTTGCAGCTGCTGTGCTTCACGTCAGGATGAAATTTGTAAAGAAATACAGCACGTCTCATTTTGGGAGGAAAAAAAAACGTTTTAGTGGATTGTAGTTTCTTGTCTGTAATACAATGTAAGAGGTGTCATTTTATTTAAAGCGGTGATTCGTTTTGAAGTTACTAATTCTGAGTGGACTCTGTCTCGCAGCATTTGGAGCTGTGCCAACAGAACAGAGGACGATTCTCATTTCTTCACTGCAACAAGAGTCCCAGTTAGTGACTTTAATACGCACAAAAGTGATTCACGGTATTTTAGTGGTTTTGACAGGGGTTAAGAAGCGGACTTGCCGCTTCTGGAGAGCAGCGAATCAAAGAACCAACGAACTAGTGTATTGAAGCATTGCTTCATTGATTCACGCTTCAAAGTGGAGTCGCGCTGCAGAAACGGTTGATTACAGAGTCGCTGCAGACTAAACCCTGAATATCCGTAAGACTTTTATTTGCACGTCCGTATGACTCTGAAACTCGGAAAAATCCGTATAATTTACGGACAATCCGTATAAGTTGACATGTATGGGGTAAAAAAGAAAAATGCTTAAAAAGGTGGGGAGTCTTAGAGGGGGAGGGCTCCCCCAGAAGCTGAAATGTTTTAGCCATGCTAAAGCTCCCTTGAAGCATTTGCTCCAAAAAAGTCTGAAGGCCTAAATGACATGGTGAGATGCTGAAGAGCTTCACTCGTTCATATACATATACATATTACATCAAGAACAAGGTCTGAAGTATCAGCAGTCAACTGAAATGTTTATTTCTGATGCATTGTGATGAGAGGCTACATACCAATAAAATCCAGTGGGAGCCTACATTCAGAGGGCAAATCCATTTTTCGTGTGGTGGCAATTTAATCTGAGGTATGCTTTGATGACACATTAATTAATGGTATGCATACTTAGGCAACGGTTTCAAAATTCCCTTTCTGAGTGCCTTGAAACTGCTATGTACAAGCAGACTGGATGCTACCACAGCATTCAGATGATAAACAGGGATCTGTTAAAATAAGCTTATATCACTTAAATGTTGTACACAGAGGAAGAAAACAAAAAAGCATTGATTTGCCTGCTCTTTCTCCACAAGAATATGGATATATGTATCTACTGTAACACATATAAACACATGACTTGTAGCATAGCAATGACTGAATAATCTTTGTGTTTTCAGACCTGAGTGAACAAATGAGTAGCATCTAACCTCATCAGTCAGCCGATGTGACCCCTGAAGAATTCGATAGGATGTGTCATACAACATATAAGGGCCAACAACTGCTTCCACTTTTCCAACATTGTCTATAATTCCTCCCGGTTATTTTTGTAATATACTGCCCCTTACAAAGAACCAAATTGATATATTCCACAGTTTCAATTTATTGAAAGTCACACTGAAAACCAGGCCCGGGGCCCCAGAGACACAGCCCACACACAGACTCCATCTTCTGGAAAGACCTCAAACATGGCCGTCAAAATGCTTTCATACAAGACAATGTAGGCGGTACAGTGGTGGGTTTTAGTCTCGCAATCCTAATCTTACTGGCTCCCCACAGACAATGGAATGCGTAATGAAGTGAAACAGCTCTTTTGCTGAGATTTTGAACCAGGTTCAGGCATTTCTAAACAAAAGCAAATACTTGATAACTAACATAAAATGATAGAATAGGAATTAGCACAAATATTATGAAACAACTCCCCCTCTTGACATGACACTGTCATGTCAACAATAAAGATAATTTTGGATTAATTCGGTTCTCATTTATGATCCAATATTCCAATCGAATCATTTTTCTGCCAGACATGTAGGCACATAGACAACCATCAGTCGACCCCATCCTGATGCTCCCTCACGGTGCACACATAATGAGTCAGGACCTCACTGAGACATCAAAAGTAATCGTGGCTATGCCCTCTTAGGTTGTCCCAAGTTATGAGGTGGGATCTCACCCATCATAAGCTATCCAGCCTTCCATACTCGACTGATACAACATGCCAACAAAGCAGGAGTGAGAGGGAACCACCATTCAAGGTGTCACATTCAAATTGTCACTGATTTTTAAATTCAGGACATTGAATGTGAATTGAATTATCTCCCCATTAGTTTCCCCAAAGAGTGATCTATGCAGGGGTTTCAAAGTGTTTGAGAATGAGCTCCCCCTCAGCGAACAAATGAATAGCTGTGCCCCACGACACACATACACACAATTTCAATATCTTTGTGTGTTTCTTTTTATTCTTTTACACATCTTAAACCCATTTTAAAAGTATTTGTGAATTTTTAAGGAACTGTCTATTGCCAGTGGTTTTCAAACTGTGAGGTGCGCTCCCCCTATGGGGTTGCCAGAGTTCTTCAGGGGGGAACGCGAGGGAGAGGTATCATGAACCAGTTCTTTTCAGGAATCATTAAGAACTGATTCGATCCACCAACATCAATAGCCTTTTTGCTTAACGAGTCCCTTATCGATTCTTCAGAGTGGCCATGTTTTTGAGGGTGTTTTATCTGGAAATGATAATTTCTTTACGTTGATTACAGACCCTGCAGCAGGTCTGTAATCAGCCGGTTCTGTAACGGCTCCGCTTTGAAGCTTGAAACAGTGAAGCAGTTCTCCAACCCTCCGCTTTGTTGGTTCATTGCTTCGCTGCTTTTCAGAAGCGGACAAGTCCGCTTCTTAACCCCTCTGAAAGCCATTTAAAAAGGGTCACTCGTGAGCCACTTTTGTGCAGATTGAAGTACTAACTGGGACTCATGTCTTGTTGCAGGTAAGAAACGAGAATCATCCTCCGTTCTGTTCGCGCTGCGCCACTCTCTGCTGAGACAGAGTCCGGTCGGAATTATAACTTCAAGCGAATCACGTAGCTTCGCACCTATTGCTCGCAGAAACTTCATATTGGTGGGTACATGCCTGGAGGAGTACTTCGCATGGTTCGAAGGCCAGTGACCTTGAACTACTGTTAAAAAAATTCCCAATAGTTGCATTTGTTCGAAGGCTACTGACTTTTCTATGATCACTGTTGGCCACATCCTCTAATAAATAAAATGTCAATCTCCAATTTTTCCACTGTGTATCCCAGTTTACATCAAACACATGAGGGTTTCAACCCAATACCTACCCCACACATGTACATATTACTGCACTTTACATGGAAAATAGTCTGTGTGCGGGGCATTTCGTTGACGAATGTCTCTAGTGTTTATTATGTGCAAGAGATCAAGAATCCAGTGACCAATTTCATATTTATTACTTGAAGACTCAATAAAATGTTATTGACATAGAAAACCTGTAAAGCCTACTTTTAGAACACGAAAATTCACAGGAGGTATTGATAAGGAATCGGATCGATTAGCGGAATCGATCATGGCATCAATATTGATAAAATATATCAATACCATCCCTTATTATTTATGTTAAAATGTATTAGTTATGCCAAAAGACATTTAAAACCACACAGATGTTTTTAAATATTTAAAAAAAAAAACGATGTTTAAAATATGACAAAAGATAAAAATATTAAGAATAGAAAGTTCTTTAAAAACACGTTTTAAAATTTGTGAAATAATAGAAAGTCTTTAAAAACATGTTTAAAATGTTTACAAGGCTGTAAATGTGTAAATACATAGACAGTTCCTTAAAAACACACAAATACTTTTAAAATGTGTTTAAGATGTGTCAAAGAATAAAAAGAAACACATAAAGATGTGAAATTGTGTTTATGGGTGATTCTTAGACTACAGGCACTTAATATGTCCTTTGATCATATTGTATGAAAACAGAAAAAAAGGGAGGAAATTTCACACTTTTATAGTTATATTTACAATGAAAGTGTGTTAAGAAATTTGTTCTAGTAGTCTATGATGACTTTTTCACCTTTTTTCAGCATCATTATATGCAAATATTGCGTTTTGTGCTTGTCCCACACCCCAGACTTTTGATCTTCAATGATAAAAATGAATGGTAAAGAAATGTTTTTTCTAATGTTTTAAAATATCTCAATAAAATATCAGTAAATAATCAAAACATAATGGGGTATTCAATGTCATATAACTGTTGTGATTTTTTTTAAACAAAATGTAGTTGTCCCACACTATTGCGTAATTTCCACACAACACTGTAATGTCCCTTTAAACAGTTTGTATGAAAGATTGTTTGGGTAGTTTCTATGGAGATAAACAGTGACATCAGAGCACATGTATATAGTGCCAAATCACAACAAACAGTTGCCCCAAGGCGCTTTATATTGTAAGGCAATGGTGTGGTGGAAATTACATTTACAAGGCCAATAGTACCCGTAGTTAAAGAATCACCCGTATGCATGTCTGTGGGGGAGGGGGGTGCCTCACTCTCCCACACTTGGAAAACCCCTGCTTTAGAATAATCAAAAAAGTTACCTACAAACACAGTTGAACCTACAAGGAATAGTCATAGATCGAGGGGGGACGTACTGCTTATATGTATACTTGTATACATATATACTTGTATCTCTCTCGTGCTTATACATTATTTTTGTATGAGTTTTATTTTGTGCTAAATAAATCAAAATCAAGTCAAAAGTGTTAAAGTATTTAAAAATTGACAACGGACATTCAAACAGTCAACAGTCCTATCCACTAAATTTTAGTGGCTCGATCGGTGTCAATTTGTATGGCCAAATTTATTCACATCTTTTATTTAAAATCAGTTAGCATTTTAGCAGCTAACACAAATTGAATGCAGCCCCCACATTTCACTGACCATAAATCATCATCATCGATAGAACAAAGACCAAACTACGCACAACAATGATCCACGTTGAATAAAAAAAAAGCCATCATTTAAAAGCCACCAGGCAATGACCCCGTTTTCCCCAAACATCCATGTTAAAACAACAGAAAAGACAAAGTCCGCGGTTTGTTACAAATACACATTAAAACTAAAGTTTTTACTCAAAGCGTCCCCCCCCCCCCCCCAAAAAAAGAAAAAAAAAAATTAAACAAACAACATCACATTTAAACAAACAGACAAACATGGATCTAAACCAACATTACTGAAGGGGAAATTTGCATGCATTATGAGAAGCACTTAAAACAATCCTTTACACACAAGACTATTAAATAAACACCATCCCAAAAATAAACTTTACCCCAGCCTCGTTGTCCTACACCCAGACAAATCCCACAGAATCCGAACAGAATTCACACCATCAGGGAACCCTCTGTAGCGGAAAAAAACCACCACACACCACACCACATGAAAATTAACAGTCAGTCGGAACTAATTACCAAGGTGAATCACTCCTTGATAATTTGTCCCTCATCCTCCATCCCCAGACCTCCACTTCCGGCAAGGAGGACCCTCCACTCCCCTGCTTCGATAATTTCTCAGCATCAGCCGGACCACGAACCACGGCTGGACTTGACCCCCCAACTCATAAAATTACCATAAATATCAGAAAGAAGGAAAGAAAAAAAAATTCCAATGTGACTTTCAACAACTGTCTAGGTTAACTACGAAAATTTTGGACGCAGACCATCACTTTAATACAACTAACGTCAGTTAGTCAAGTAGTCAATACTGCAGAAATTCGATTATAACAGCCAACCAAACTGTTGGTTGCAAAACATCGTATGGCCATTGACAGTTTTTACATCTGGGTCTGGTACACCAATTGTAATTCCTCCCAGTTCTTTTTGTAATATACTGCACCTTACAAAGAACCAATAGATATACAACCCCTGGCAATAATATGGAATCACCGGCCTTGGAGGATGTTCATTCAGTTGTTTAATTTTGTAGAAAAAAAGCAGATCACAGACATGACACAAAACTAAAGTCATTTCAAATGGCAACTTTCTGGCTTTAAGAAACACTATAAGAAATCAAGAAAAAAGATTGTGGCAGTCAGTAACGGTTACTTTTTAGACCAAGCAGAGGAAAAAAATATGGAATCACTCAATTCTGAGGAATAAATTATGGAATCACCCTGTAAATTTTCATCCCCAAAACTAACACCTGCATCAAATCAGATCTGCTCGTTAACATTGACCCTATGTGTCTTTTTGCAAGGAATGTTTTCACAGTTTTTGCTCTATGGCAAGATGCATTATCATCTTGAAAAATGATTTCATCATCCCCAAACATCCTTTCAATTGTCCAAAATATCAACGTAAACTTGTGCATTTATTGATGATGTAATGACAGCATCTCCCCAGTGCCTTTACCTGACATGCAGCCCCATATCATCAATGACTGTAGAAATTTACATGTTCTCTTCAGGCAGTCATCTTTATAAATCCCATTGGAACGGCACCAAACAAAAGTTCCAGCATCATCACCTTGTCCAATGCAGATTCGAGATTCATCACTGAATATGACTTTCATCCAGTCATCCACAGTCCACGATTGCTTTTCCTTAGCCCATTGTAACCTTGTTTTTTCTGTTTAGGTGTTAATGATGGCTTTTCGTTTAGCTTTTCTGTATGTAAATCCCATTTCCTTTAGGCGGTTTCTTACAGGTTCGGTCACAGACGCTGACTCCAGTTTCCTCCCATTCATTCCACATTTGTTTGTTGTGCATTTTTCGATTTTTGAGACATATTGCTCTAAGTTTTCTGTCTTGATGCTTTGATGTCTTCCTTGGTCTACCAGTATGTTTGCCTTTAACAACCTTCCCATGTTGTTTGTATTTGGTCCAGAGTTTAGACACAGCTGACTGTGAACAACCAACATCTTTTGCAACATTGCATGATGATTTACCCTCTTTTAAGAGTTTGATAATCCTCTCCTTTGTTTCAATTGACATCTCTCGTGTTGGAGCCATGATTCATGTCAGTCCACTTGGTGCAACAGCTCTCCAAGGTGTGATCACTCCTTTTTAGATGCAGACTAACAAGCAGATCTGATTGATGGAGGTGTTAGTTTTTGGGATGAAAATTTACAGGGTGATTCCATAATTTATTCCTCAGAATTGAGTGAGTCCATATTTTTTTCCTCTGCTTGGTCTAAAAAAAATCAGAAAATTGCACATGCACAATGGAAGTGAAACTTAACTTTTTTGCTAAGCCTTTGAACCAGGTTTCAGGCACTTCTAAAGAAAAGCAAATACTTGATAACTAACATAAAATAATAGAATAAGGAATTAGCAGAGATATTATCTAACAATCTGAAGCCCAAATCTTTCTGACTACAATAATAATAAAAAGAAAAATCATTCAGCAATAGAGTTGGGTGAGATACCATAATGTGCCATAACTATTGATAAATACATACAGTACATGTAATGTGCATTAAACAGGAGCCTGTTTCAGAAAGGAGTTTCACACAACTATGACCAAATAAGGACATCACTGAGTTGAGACAGAGTTTTCTTTGGTGTACAGCATGCACATGCAAATTTTTACTTTTTAAAATTGAAATGACACTTACTCCTGTTGTGTTTCAGGTAAAGATAAAACTTACATGGGTTTTCTTTGGTGTGTTTTCCTCTGTATGTTTTTGCTCGTTTTTCTTCGGTGTGGGTTTCCTTGGCATGGAGTTCAACTCTACCACGGCCTGAAGTCTTCAAGTTCATTGTAGAAAGAAATGCGCATGCGCAGTTACTCGGTAAAGAGAGGCACGTAACTCGACGGGGGGAGGTGTGAAAGTCTGGGTAGAAAGAACTGAGCATGCGTGCACATGCACAGTTGTTGCTTTGGCTGGCCTCTCAACAGGAAAGACATCGGGACAACTGTTATGGTTTGACACCAACCTAACAAACTTGCGCAAATTCAAGTTAAGACAAAATAGTTAGTCTTTGCATTTGTTGTTGTGCCTCTATGAAGTGTGTACTGTTTGTGGTGAACACAGGTATTACAGTTGTATTGAACTCTTTCATGGAAGTGGACAAAGCTTTTCATTCAGTGTGGTTTCATAATGGAATGTGTGCATGCACAGGTGTGTGTAGATGGATACATGCAGGAGAAACCACTTGATTTACAGTTAAAGAAATTTTGAGACTTTACGCACAGTAGTAACTTGTAAAGTGAGATTTCCCTCTGAGGTTATTTATTTTTTTTTTTTAATCTTTTTCAGAAAGACACTAAGTGGGTGAAGATGATGCACCAGAAAGCTGAGTTCCCTCTCACCTACATCGCTGAAATCAACTGCCAGGTAATGAATCATTCAGTTGGTAAACTTAGAAACTACAGTCACATAATTTATTCAAGTAGCACGCGTATCGATAACCAAGTAAGGATTTTATTTACTGCACCAAATGTCAATCGGTTGTGGGGGTGCCCTGTTAGTCCCTGTCTGTGTGTCCTGTCCTGTTAGTCTGTCGTGGTTAAGGTCATGTCTGTCTCTGTGTGGCGTGGGTCTGGATCAGGATCTGATGTCTGTGTATGGATTGTTCTCCTCATCTGTCAGTCATGTGTGAGTGTGTGTGAGCACACCTCTGTCTGTGTTTGTGTTTGGTGTGTGGACGTGTGAGTGTGTCTTACCTCTTTGTTATGATTAGGGGTCCGGACAGAACCGGACCATTACAGGTGATCAGTGGTGGGCACAGCTAACCAAAAGTTAGCTTCGATAACCATTAATCCGATAACTGAAAAGTTATCTTTTATGATGCTAAACCGATAAATGTTAAAAATGTACTTTATTACAGATAGCCGATAACCGATAACTTTTAGTATTGATTCAGGTGCGGCCATATCAGATTACACTGTTGGCTTCTGATGAACCTGTTCACTTTCACTTTTCGCTGTTGGGTAAATTCAAGGATCACAAACACATGAGCACGCACAAAAATGAATGAATAAAAAATAAAACCCCCGAACTGTTATATGGCTGGGGGGGCCTGGCTGCCGGTTTGTTTCTGTTTTTTGGTTTTCCTCCCAGGTGGCGTGCGTTTGGGACTGAGTGGCTGTGTTGCTGAGGCTGTCAGGACCTCACCCTGATCACCTGCGACTCGTCAGGACTCACAGCTGTAGTGCATCTGCATGGATTGGAACATGTTGGCATTTAAGACTGGACTGCACAGTGTGTATTTGCCAGAGACTCGACCTTGTGACCAGACGGGTGAGATCGTCGTCTCGGGAGCCATCTCGTCAACAGCGGATGCTGAGAACGTCCAGGTTTGATGCACGTCTGTGAAAGAGGGGGGGGGTGAGGTCTCACGCTCGTCAGCACACTTCCTGAGGTACGTTAGATTTTGTGACTAACAGTTATACAGTCAGTAAATGTGGTGTCCCTCACACCTTATTGTATTGAGCTGTTTGTTAGTCATGTATCAGCTTCCACTGCAGTGGAGTTTTGTGAACTGGATGTTCCATGCCTGCAGGTTGGGAAGCTGATTAGTAATCAAGCCAGGAAGTGTTTGCTGTTTGTACACCTTTAAGTGTTCTGTGTGTAGAGTGTGGACTCACATAATGGTTCCTTCTTTCACAGACTCGGTTGTTGCGGCCACGTGGGGGTGTCGGCGGGGTCCTTGGGTCCGAAACAACTTCTGGCTCCGGACCGTTAGCGCTGCTGGGAGCGCACCACGCCAGACCGCACCTTTTTGTTATTTTATCACTGTTATGTATTAAATCAGTTAGCCTTTGTACCGTGCTCTGCTTATTCATACTGGGTCCTTCAAACGTGGTCGGTTCTCCGAGCTGCGTCCCGACACATAACAGTAGTCTCTGGCCAAACATCATTGAACCCAGCGGTAGCAGAGACGGTAACGCGCCGGGAGCGGCCAGCAGACGTTCAGTGGTTATCGGGATCAGTTGCGGGGCTCTCCGCACGGACGGTGCGTGTTTGAGAAACCCATTACTGGCTACTGATTTGTGCTCTCTTGCATCCGTGTTCCTGTGTTTGCCTTATCTGTGGGTCGTGGTGGAGTGTGATGGCGACGGGTCGCGTCACACTCCGACCGGATAAGAGGTGTAAACGGGAGCTGCACGAGTGCGTTTGTAATGGGTTCACGCGCACGGCGGAGCTCTGTTAGCACGGGTCGCTGGGCTTCCTGTGTTACAGTCGTTAGCCCCGTTTCCCCCGGACCAAAGGTAAACTACGCGTCTGTTGTATCAGCTCCGGCGTTATTTAGTTGAGCACATTTTGGTTGTGTGTTGCACTCAGCTGCGCACACAAAAGCAGCTCGTTTGTTTTTTTCTGTCGCCAAAGGGGTTTTTTCATTTTTAGCACTCTGGCTCCCCCTTGTGGTGACTGAATCACGTTACCGTCAAGCTCTTGAGTAGGAACAGGTGTGTTCCATTTGGTTGAGCTTGACGGTATAACTCACTGATTTGTTTTGTGTTAGTCCATTTTGTGTGGGTGTTTTTGAGTTGGTTTTTGTGTGGATTTTATTTTTTGTTTTCCACTATTTGTCTGGGGTTGTGACCCTGCAGCCTGATTGACAACGACCAAATACAAAAAAAAAAAAAAAAAAAAGGACCCAACCAACTGTGTGTTGGTCTGTTTGTTTTTTTTCTTTTATTTCTTTTTGTTTCACATCCCCCGGGGTTAGATGGAACGGTCCCCTGGGGGGTGATGGGTTGTTTTTTCTCTTTGTTTTTTGTTATACCCTCTCTTCTCCTCTGACTCCAGCCGGGGGTGCCGTAGTGTCGGCATTGCTGGAGGGGTGCAGTTGGGTTGTGCTGGGCGTTTCCCAGGTGGCCTCTGCACCGGGAGGGGAGGGGGGGGGGGTTTGGGGGTGTCTTTTGTTTTCCCCCCCAGTTTCTGCCCTCAGGGTTTGACTGTGGTGTCCTCTGGGGGGGAAAGGGCGTTGGGTCCATCTAGCCGTGGACGGCCGGGGCTGGGTCCATGGGTCATGAGGGGAGGCGTCTCCTGGGGTTGACGAGTGGTCCTCTGGGAGGCGCTGGTAGTCCCCGTGAGTGACGTTGGATCCCAGAGGGACCTCGGCCGTGGTTATTACTCCTGGAGCTGGCGGGTGGCCCTCTGGGGGGTGTTGTCCCTACGTGTCGTTTGGGGGGAGGAGGGGGGGGTATTTTGGCATTTTTGTTTGAGCTCAAGTTTGGGTTTTTCTGTTCTCCCCTTCCCTGGGGTTTGATGGAACGGTCCTCTGGGGGGGGGGGGGGGGGGGGGGGATGGGGGGGTGTTTTGGCGTTTTTGTTTGTGAGCTCAGGTTTGGGTTGTTTTTCTTTTCTCCCCTTCCCTGGGGTTTGGTGGGACGGTCCCCTGGGGAGGGGGGGTGTTTTGGTTGTTTTGTTTTGACTAATCACACATGTTTGGATAAAGGCTGACAGCACAGGTGTAAGAACTCCTGGCCACACCTGTGCTAAGAGACTGTCAGAAACAGGGGCAAAGATGCAGCCAGTTCAACCAGTCTGTTGGAGGATGAACGCGGACGCGGTTTCCAGCCATGGTCCCTGGAGGGGGGTGTTTCTCCTGGGCCAGGTGTGTGTGGTCGCCGGGAGGCTTCCCGTGAGGGTGGGGTACTGTTATATGGCTGGGGGGGCCTGGCTGCCGGTTTGTTTCTGTTTTTTGGTTTTCCTCCCAGGTGGCGTGCGTTTGGGACTGAGTGGCTGTGTTGCTGAGGCTGTCAGGACCTCACCCTGATCACCTGCGACTCGTCAGGACTCACAGCTGTAGTGCATCTGGATGGATTGGAACATGTTGGCATTTAAGACTGGACTGCACAGTGTGTATTTGCCAGAGACTCGACCTTGTGACCAGACGGGTGAGATCGTCGTCTCGGGAGCCATCTCGTCAACAGCGGATGCTGAGAACGTCCAGGTTTGATGCACAGTCTGTGAAAGAGGAGGGGGTGAGGTCTCACGCTCGTCAGCACACTTCCTGAGGTACGTTAGATTTTGTGACTAACAGTTATACAGTCAGTAAATGTGGTGTCCCTCACACCTTATTGTATTGAGCTGTTTGTTAGTCATGTATCAGCTTCCACTGCAGTGGAGTTTTGTGAACTGGATGTTCCATGCCTGCAGGTTGGGAAGCTGATCAGTAATCAAGCCAGGAAGTGTTTGCTGTTTGTACACCTTTAAGTGTTCTGTGTGTAGAGTGTGGACTCACATAATGGTTCCTTCTTTCACAGACTCGGTTGTTGCGGCCACCTGGGGGGTGTCGGCGGGGGTCCTTGGGTCCTGAAACAGCTTCTGGCTCCGGACCGTTAGCGCTGCTGGGAGCGCACCACGCCAGACCGCACCTTTTTGTTATTTTATCACTGTTATGTATTAAATTCAGTTAGCCTTGTACCGTGCTCTGCTTATTTCATACTGGGTCCTTCAAACGCTGGTCGGTTCTCCGAGCTGCGTCCGACACATAACACGAACATCATCATGCTTTTGTCATCATCTTTCAAAAGCAGAAAAACACAGTATTAGAAGCAGTGGTGGGCACACTTCCGATAATCCGATAACATATTATCGAAGATAATGTTTTTCATTTTCGGATTATCTTTTTAGATAACTTTAAAAACCATTATCGGACCAATTATCTTCCAATTAATTTTTGTCCGGTAACTTTTAGACAGTAAACAAAGCTGAACAGCGACAAGCATTTTTTAAATTTAAAATCAGTTCAGCACCTGCCTGTTAAAAGTTTTGTAACAGATGGACAGTTATACTCTCTGCTAACAGAAGAGAGCTGCTTCTATAAAAAGCATCTCTATCCTCTGCAGACAAAGGCGAGAAAAAAAAAATCATTTCCTTTAACCCCATACCGATATGCTGGCAATATCACCTAAGTCATCCAGAGGCATACATTTTTAACTTATGGTTCAAATTTAACCAAACTAATTTTGGACAAGTTATTTAAAATTACTGTCATGTCTGAAGTTTTATAAAGTGAAAGTATCAGATATATGTTTTAGTTTAAAGTAATGTGCTAATTTTTAAGGTTTTGTGAGCACATGCTGTTTCCAGCAGTGCTTTATGGGTAGGATGATGTAATCTCAGTACGATCACGACAGGACAATTGCATTTCAGACACTCTGTTCAGGCTCCACGGACAACAGCAGTAAACTCTAGTGCCTAAAACTCTCTCGTGAATATATTCTCTGGGTTTATAGACGTTGTTATTGTATTTGCATTTGTTAAAATCCACGCATTTTAAATGTACAGGGATTATCTGGAATTTTGTTTTCAAGGCCTCTACTGCCATGTACTGGCCAGTAGTGTTCATGGCAGTATTCGCCCTAAGTACTAAGCGTCTGGGCACCAAATCAACTTTTGGCTTTGCAAATGGCTTTTTTTTTTTTTTTTTTTTTTACAAATGAAGTTTAAAAACAAAGCAAAACAACAGCAAAAATAAATAAATAAATAAAATAACATTACAAGACAGCTCTGCAGTGTTTGCACAGGCACAGTGCAAGCGGTTAGATGCTTGTAGCTCTTCAGCAGCAGGATACCCTCACGACGGGCGACCACAATAATATCAAACAGGTTTGATTTTCATTGGACCATACAATCGGCGATCAGGAGGTGGTCCTGAGATGTTAAACGC